>NW_027331952.1:2152933-2339469 GCF_048418815.1 Hemitrygon akajei
ATTGGAGACCAAAACTGCACACAATACTCCAAATTAGGTCTCACCGATGACTTGTACAAAGCTAACATGACATCCATCTGCTGTACTCAGTACTTTGGTTTATGAAGGCCAATGTGACAAAAATCTTTCATTCCGTCCCTATCGAACTTTGACACCACTTTCAGTGAGATATAGACCTGTATTCCCAGCTCCCTTTCTTCTACAACACTCCTCAGTGCCCAACCAGTCACTGTGTAAGACCTACACTGGTAGGTCCTAACAAAGTGCAACACCTCACACTTGTCTCCAGTAAATTCCATTTTCCATTTCTCAAACCATCTTTCCACCTGGTCCAGTTTGCACTGCAAGCCATGGTAGTCTTCCTCGCAGTCCGCTGAATCGCCAGTCTTGGTTTCATCCACAAATTTGCTGATCCAGTTAAACACACTATCATCCAGATTACTGATATAGATGACAAACAACAACAGATCAAGCAGTGATCCCTATGACACACAACTAGTCACAGGCCTCCAGTCAGAGAGGCAACCATCTGCTACCACTCTCTGGCTTCTCCCAAAGAGTGTCTCATCCAATTTACTATCTCATCTTGAATGCTGAATGTCTGAAACTTCTTGACCAACCTCCAATGTGAGACTTTGTCAAGTGCCTTGCTGAAGTCCATGTAGACAACATCCAGTGCCTTGCCTTCATCCACTTTCCTGATAACTTCCTCAAGAAACTCTATTATTGGTTAGACATGACCTACCATGCACAAAGACATGCTCTCTATCCTTAATCAGTCCACATCTATCCAAATACTTATGTATCTGGTTCTTGCACATACGTTCTAATAACTTTCCCCCTACTGATGTCAAGCTCACCAACATACAATTTCTTAGTTTATTTTCAGAGCCTTTCTTGAACAGTGGTATAATACTGGCTGTCCTCCAATTCTCCAGTGCCTCACCGGTTACTCAGGACGATTTAAATATCTGTGCTTGGGCCCCAACAATTTCTGCACTTATCTTCCGCAGATTCCCGGGGAACAACTTGTCAGGCCCTGGGGATTTACCCATGGTAATTTGCCTTAGGACAGCAAACACCTCCACCTCTGTAAACTGTACAGGGTCCATGAAGTTGATGCTGCTTTGCCTCACTTCTACAGACAGTGTGTCCATCTTCTGAGTAAATACGAATGCAGAAAAAATCTCCCCCATCTATTTTGTCTCCTCATGTGGATTACCATTCTGATCCTGCACAGGATTAATTTTTTCCCTTGCAATCTTTTTGCTCTTAACATATCTGCAGAATCCCTGAGGATTCTCCTTCACCTTGTCTGCTGGGGCAACCTCATGCCTTCTTTCATCAGTGTTCACTTGAATTTCCTGTATCTCGTAAGTAGCCCATTTGTTCCTATCTGCCTGTATGCACCTCCTTTTTATTGATCTGGGAGATGAAAACCAAAGGGGTGATAGAGCTGCATGGTGGGAGGTGGGGCATGGGGGGGGGTAAACTAAAGTTGCAGGGGGAATGACAGAACAGAGTGGAGGTGTTGTGGAGACAGATGTTGTTCAGACCTCAGACAAGGTCAGGAATGAAAAACGTTGAGCATGCTGCAGTGAATATGCTGAACCCTGTATATCTCGATGCAAGGAGCATGATAGGAAAGGTGGATGTGTTCAGGGCATGGATCAACACCTGGAATTGAGATACTAGGATCTGGCAACTGTGGACTGGGACAGGCTCCTTTATGGCAAAGGTGTGCTTGGTAAGTGGGAGGCCTTCAAAGTGAAATTTTGAAAGTACAAAGCGTGTATGTGCTTCTCAGAATAAAAGATACAGATAGAAACTGTAGGGAACCTTGGATTTCAAGAAATATTGTGACCCTGGTGAAGCACAAAATGGAGTTCTATAACAGGGATAGGCAGGTAGGTTCTTATGGAGGATAAGAAATGCCAGAGAACAAATAAGATATAAATCAGGATGGCTAAAAGAAGGCATGAGGTTGCTGTCACAAAAAAGATGAAGGATAATCCTCAGGGATTCCAGAGATAGATTAAGAGCAAAAGGATTACAAGGCACAAAGTGGGTCCTCTGGAAGACCAGAATGGCAATCCACGTATGGAACCAAAGCAGATGGGGAGATGTTAAATATGTTTTCATCTCTATTTACTCAGGAGATGGACACAGGGTCTATGGGAGTGTGGAAAAGGACATGACATGGTGCTCCCTCGGACCCTACAGGAGGCAAGTGCAGAAATTGTCGGGCCCCTAGCAGAGATAACCAAATCATCCTTAGTGAACGGGGGGTGGGGGGAGGGTGGTTATCTGAGGGTTGTAGGATAGCCAAAGTTATTTCACTGTTCAACATAGAACATTGAAATCCACAGCATATTCCAAACCATTCAGCCCACAATGTTGTGCCAACCATGCAACTTACTCTAGAAACTGCCTAGAGTTTCCCTCGCGCAGAGCCCTCTATTTTCTAAGCTCCATGTACCTGTCTAAGAGGCTGTTTAAAGACCCTATTGTATCTGCCTCAACCACCGCTGCTGGCAGTGCATTCCACCCACACACCACTCTCTATGCAAAAACTTACCCCTGACTTTCCCTCGGTATCTATTTCCAAGCGCCTTAAAACTATGCCCCCTCCTGTTAGCCATTTCAGCCCTGGGAAAAGCCTCTGACTATCCACACGATCAATGCCCCTCATCATCTTATGCACCTAAACAAGGCTCTAAGCATAAACAAGGAAACTATACATTGTTTTGAGGATTTGTTGGAAGTATGCAAAATTATGCAGGTACAGATGGGGTAAATGCAGCAGGTTTTTTCCACTGAGGTTGGGTGGGATGACAACCAGAGGTCATGGGTAAGTGAGGAAGGTGAAAATTTAATGGGAACATGTGGGAAAGCTCTTCACTGAATCGACTGTGAGAGTGTGGAATGAGATGCCAACACTGGTGCATGTGAGCTCGATTTCACCATTTAAGTGAAGTTTGGATAGGCAGCTGGATGGTAGGGGTATGGAGTGCTATCATCCCAGTGCAGGTCATTGCATCAGACAGCCTAAATGTTTTCAGCATTGTCTAGATGGGACAAATGGTCTGTTTCTGCACTGAACTTCTCCAGGTTTCTATGACAGAGAAGCTGGACAAAATTGATTGGAAGGGGAAACTGGTAGGAATGTCGATGGAGCAGCAATGGCTGGAGTTTCCGGGAACAATTCGGGAGGTGCATGTTAGATACATCCCAGTGAAGCATTAGAATGGCAGGAGGACACAACCATGGCTGAAATGAGAAGCCAAAGCCAACATAAAAGCTAAAGAGAGGGTAAATAATAGAGCAAAAAATATTGGGAAGCTGTTACAAATTAACAGGTCTGAACAACATCTGTCTGGTGTCAAGAAAACAACCTCTCCCTCAATGTCATAAAAACTAAACAGCTGGTTGTGGATTACAGAAGGAATGGAGACAGGGTAAATCCCTTTGCTGTTGAGAGGGTGAAAAGCTGTACCGAGGAAGAAGGGCCCAAAGGATACTGGGGACCCAATTCACCACAACCACAAACAGTTTCTGCTGCTACCATCCAGGAAACAGTACCACAGCAAAAGGACCAGCAGGCTCCAGGACATCATCTTCCACCAGGCCATCAGACTGATTAATTGATTTCTATGTTATATTGACTGTCCTAAGTGCAAACTATTTATTATGAATTACTACAAATTACACATTGCACATTTAGATGGAGACATAACCAACAGATTTCTACTCCTCATGTATATGAAGGATGTATGTAATAAATTCAATTAAATTCACCCTTTCCACTATCTGTGCTCTCATTCTGGCTCCCATTCCCCTTACAACTTATTTTAACCACATCACCCCCCCCCCCCCGACACCAGCTGTAGTAAGCCTTATCACAAAGGTATAAGTACCCTTCTTGTTCTGTTCCCCTAACTAACAAATCCTCTATCAACCCTTTGAATTACCTCTGCCAGGTAATCCACCCCCCAACCAGTTTCTAAAGTGGTCTACCTGTTGTTGTGGGTTTCACCACAAGAGTACTCTGTGAGGGCTGTTTAACCTCATTCCCCTTCCTGACTCTCACCCAGTTTCCTGTGTCCTGCACCTTGGGTGTAGCACCTCTCTTCATATCATAACTATCACCTCCTCCAACTCCTTGGATGATCCGGAATTCATCCATTTCCAGCTCCAACTCCTTAAGTGCAGGGTTACAAGCTGCAGCTGGATGCACATCTTGTAGGTGAGGGCATCAGGGACACTGGAGGTCTCCCCACCTTCCCACCAATGTCGCCCCTAATTTGTAATGACCAGTGTGCACA
Organism: Hemitrygon akajei; assembly: GCF_048418815.1. NCBI lineage: Eukaryota > Metazoa > Chordata > Chondrichthyes > Myliobatiformes > Dasyatidae > Hemitrygon > Hemitrygon akajei. The sequence goes on from NW_027331952.1 coordinate 2,157,259, forward strand.
TGAAGCCTGTATTGTGCATTTTTGTAATCCAGTGTCAACATGTGCACAGAGTATTTTATATAGAGAGGTATTCATTTTAACAGCTAGCAAATCACTGTCATTAGGAACTTTGATTTCCTCTGGGTCTGATCAAGTTCACCTGCACTCTCACACAACCGGTGTGACAGGCCTGTAACGGGTAATGAAGGATTTTCTCACCAGAGCTTTTGCACTTTGTCCACATGCGGTTTGCTTGCTAAATTACACTTCAAAAAGTCACATTTCCAAGTATCACTCCACTTTTTCCCACTTGTAAATTCTCCAGCAACTTTTGCATCTCCACAATAGACACAGATAATACCAGTTTCTGTATTGTACATAAATATTTCCCCGAACCCTCCCCTAGGTGAACTCATGGTGAACTCATTGATGGCAATGCCAATGAATGTGAAGGGAAGGGCAGTAGTCTGTCTCATTGGAGACATCTGGCACATTTGTGATGTGAAAGCTAATCGTTGCCCAGGGCAAAAAGCTGTTTGATATAATTACCTTCCCAGAGAGAATGAGTCAAAACATGTTCTCACGGGCAGAAAAGTTCAGACCAGGAGGAGGTGGAACAAAGCAACACAGACAAAATGCTGGAGGAACTCAGCAGGCCAGGCAGCATCTATGGAAAAGAGTACTAATGCTGAGCTCCGCCGGCAGTTTGTGTGTGTTGCTTGGATTTCCAGCATCTGCAGATTTTCTCCTGTTTGGGATTGGAGGTAAAACAAATGTGATTTTCTCAACAGCTGATGTAAAAGATTGTTGTGCCCTATCTCCGAGTTCCCAATCCTTGCATTCAGATAGCTGGAGCTCAGCTCTGTCTGAGAGACACATCGGTTCCCATTCCCTCATCAGCCGGAGGCTCCCCGGGGCCCGAATACGGATCGTGGGGCTGAGAAAGAGGGACGAGAGCAGGACTGTGCCGGGATCGAGGGTCGAGTGACTGGACTCACTGCAATTGTCCCTCAGTCGGTGTTGTAAAGGCTGACCCAGAGAATCGTTCCTACCTGCGCCGAGTTTCCGAGGCCTTTTGTGAACTACGCATGCGCAACATTCGGGAACATCGGCATCTTTGACGCCTGCGCATTCAATCGGGGCTTCAGCGCAGGCGTCAAAGATGCCGAATTTTTCTAACGCAGCGCTTTCTGGGTAATCAAGGTGCCATTAAAAGTTTCTGCAGGCACCAGTTACATGTCCATATCAATTTTTTTTGTGTATAGAAAACTCAGCAGCTCTTTTAACACAGAAAGCAGCCCCCATAATGAATACAATTAATATCAGCAAACTTTCTGCGTGTTTAATGCCAAAGTGGAATCTTCTTAAAAATGCAGATATGAAACACAAGAGATTCTGCTGTTGCTGGAAATGTGGACACATACACATAAAATGCAGGAGGAACTCTGCAATGCATGCAGCAGCTAAGCAGAGGAGTACACAGTCCAGGCATGCTGAAGGGGTTCGGCCTAAATGTTGTCTATTTATTCCTCTCTACATTTGCTTCCTGATCTGTTGATTTCCACCAGTATTTTGCCGAAATAAGCCACCTTTTGTTTCGATCAACCAGTTTCCAAATGTTTCTGATCTTTCATTTGTAGCCACATCCTGTTGGTCTGATTCATCGTCTTCCTCCTCCTTGTAAACTCCAGGCCCCATCTCTTTCTGGAGCCCCAAAGCCCTGACTCAGGCTGGCAACTCTTTGGTTTCTGACTCCGCTCCATCGAAGATTCACTCCTTACTCTGCTGTCAGACTTTAGAGATGCATTGCAACAGCCCAGTTGTCTGAGGCACAGTCCTTTGAAATTAGTGAAAATCACCCAAAACATTGAAAAGAGCAAGGCTGACAAGTGAAGTCAGAGCCAAAGCAAAAGCAAAAGACGGTGTACAAGGAAGCCAGAGCTAATGGGAAGATAGAGGATTGGAGGCTTTTAAAAACTTGCAGAAAAAATCTAGCAAGGTCATTCAGAAGGAACTGATGAATGATGCGAGTAAGCATGGGACTAATATCAAAGAGGATACTAAAAGCTTTTTTAAGTATACAAAAGGTAAAAGAGAGTCAAGGGTAGATATAGGACCAATACAGAATGATGCTGGAGATATTGTAATGAGAAATGCAGAGATGGCAGTGGAACTGAATGAGTAGTTTGCATCAGTCTTCACAGTGGAAGATGTCTGTAGTGTATCAGACATTCAAGAGTATCAGGGAAGTGACAATTACGACTGAGGAGGTGCTTAGGAAGATAATGGTCTGAGTGTGGATAAATCTCCTGGACCTGATGGAATGCACGCTAGGGTTCTGAAGGAAGTAATTGGAGAGACTGCAGAGGCCTTGACGATGATCTTTCAGCAAACGACAGATTCTGGCATTGTACCAGATGACTGGTAAATTGCAAATGTTACCCGCAATTTAAGAAGGGAGGGAGGAAGAAGAAAGGAAGCTATAGTCCTGTTAGCCCGGCAAAAGTGGTTGGGAAGTTGTTGGAAGCGATTTTTAGGGATGAGATTACGGAGTACCTGAGACACATGACAAGAGATGCCAAAGCCAGCATGGATTCCTGACATCAGTGGTTTGGGAAGTTGTTGGAATCGATTTTTAGGGATGAGATTACGGAGTACCTGAGACACATGCCAAAGCCAAAGAGATGCCAAAGCCAGCATGGATTCCTGAAAGGAAAACCCTGCCTGAGAAACCTACTGCAAATTTTAAAGGAAATTAAAAGCCAGGTGGACAAAAGACATGAAATAGATATAGTGTACTTGGATTTTCAGAAATCCTTTGACAAGGTGCCGCACATGGGGCTGCTTAGCAGGATAAGAGGTCATGGAATTACAGGAAGTTACTACCGTGGTTGAACATTGCTAGGTCAGCAGAAAACAGAGAGTGGGAATAAATGTATCGTATTCTGTCTGGCTGCCAGTTACCAGTGGAGTTCCACAGGGGTCAGTTTTGGGATCGCTACTTTTTACGATATATGTCTATGATTTGGACTACAGCATTAATGGATTTGTGGCTAAAATTGCCGATGATACAAAGATAGGTGGAGGAGCGGGTAGTGTTGAGGAAACAGAAAGACTGCAGAGAGACTCAGATAATTTCAGGGAACGGGCAAAGAAATGGCAAATGAAATATAAAGTTGGAAAATGGATGGTCATGCACTTTGGTGGAAGAAATAAACGGGCAGAGTAATATTTAGATGGGGAGATCCTTCAAAATGCAGAGAGGCAAAAGGAATTGGGAGTCCTTGTGCAGGATACCCTTAAAGTTAACTTCCAGGTTGAGTCAGTGGTGAAGAAGGCAAATGCAATGTTGGCATTCATTACTCAACGTATAGGATATAAGAGCAGGGATGTGATGTTGAGGCTCTATAAGGCACTCGGGAGACCACACTTGGAGTACTGTGTGCAGTTTTGTGATCCTTATTTTAGAAACGATATACTGACATTGGAGAGGGTTCAGAGAAGATTCAGGAGAGTTATTCCAGGAATGAGAGGGTTACCGTATGAGGAATATCTGGCAGCACTTGGGCTGTATTCCCTGGAGTTCAGGAGAATGAGGGGGATTTATACTAACATTTTGAATGTTAAAAGGCCTGAACAGATTAGATATGGTAAAGTTAATAACCATAACCATATAACAATTACAGCACAGAAACAGGCCATCTTGGCCCTTCTAGTCCATGCTAAACGCTTACTCTCACCTAGTCCCACTGGCCCGCACGCAGCACATAACCCTCCATTCCTTTCCTGTCCATATACCTATCCAATTTTACTTTAAATGACAATACCGAACCTGCCTCTAGCACTTCTACTGGAAGCTCGTTCCGCACAGCTACCACTCTCTGAGTAAAGAAATTCCCCTTGTGTTAACCTTAAATTTTTGCCCCCATCTCTCCCGTACTCTCAATGGAAAAGGCCTATCCATGTCAACCCGATCTATTCCCGTCATAATTTTAAATACCTCTATCAAGTCCCCCTCAACCTTCTACGGTCCAAAGAATAAAGACGTAACTTGTTCAACCTTTCCCTGTAACTTAGGTGCCGAAACCCAGGTAACATTCTAGTAAATCTTCTCTGTACTCTCTCTATTTTGTTGACATCTTTCCTATAATCGGTGACCAGAACTGTACACAATACTCCAAATTCGGCCTTACCAATGCCTTATACAATTTTAACATTACATCACAACGCCTATACTCAATGCTGTGATTTATAAAGGCCAACATACCAAAATATTTCCTCACCACCCTATCCACATGAGATTCCACCTTCAGGGAACTATGCACCATTATTCAGCCGACTCTTCTAACTGGCCTAAATCTCTCTGCAAGCTTTGAAAACCTACTTCATTATCCACAACACCACCTACTTTAGTATCATCTGCATGGTAGGGGATTCTTGGACAAGAGGGCACGACTTCAGAATTTAAGAACATCCATTTAGAACTGAGATGCGGACAAAGCACTCTAGTCAGAGGGTGGTGAATCTGTGGAATTTGTTGCTACGAGCAGCCGTGGAGGGCAAGTCATTGGGTGTATTTGAGGCAGAGATAGATAGGTTCTTGATTAGCCAGGGCATTGAAGGGTATGGGGTGATGGCTGGGGAGTGGAGATGACTGGAAAAATTAGATCAGCTCACTATTGAATGGTGGAGCAGACTCGAAGGGACAAATGGCCTACTTCTGCTCCTATATCTGATGGTCTTATGGATTCACTCATCCATGTGTCTCCATCCATTTCCAATTTTCAAAAGGTATGTACATTTCAATATCCTAAACACGTGGATTTCTGTAGATGCTGGAAATCCAAAGAAACACACACAGAAAATGCTGGAGGTACTCAGCAGGTCGAGCAGCATTTATGAAATTAATCAACAGTGGACATATCGGGCCGAGATGTTTCTTCAGTTCTGGAAAGTTACGGGGAAGGCACCAGAATAAAATGTCATGGGGAGGGGAAAGTGACAGATGAAGCCCGGTGAGTATGAAAGGTAACGGGCTGGAGAGGGAGCAATCTGGTAAGAAAAGGCAGTGGAGCAATAGCGATACAGTTCCTCTTGTCCTGACCTACCAGACAATGACCCTGTGCAATCAACATATTCTGCTCATGTAAGCGGGCAGTTCGCTCCACCTTGTCCATGGAGTTTCACAGCATCGATGTGTGTAGTGAGGTCTACGATGTCCAATGCCGCCGTTTCTGTCCACGCCAATCTCTTTTTTTCTGTCATGTTACAGCAGTGAATTTTCCTGCAATGGGGAAATATCTCTGTCTATCTGTGCTTCTGTCCATCTATCTATTTTTCTATCTTCCATCTATGTTTCTGTCAATTTCTCCCTCACAAAAATACATACGTTCACAGGATCGATCTCTCTCTCTCTCTCTCTCTCTCTCTCTCTCTCTCTCTCTCTCACACACACACACACACACACACACACACACACACACACACACACACACACACACACACACACACACACACACACACACACACACACACACACACACACACACACACACACACCACGGAATTTCAATTTCTTTGTCCAAATGGAACTTCATTTTTTTGGTCTTTTTCACTTTTCGATATATTCTGTGCTTATCTTTTCACTGCTCACCGCACTTCAGGTATTCAGGAGTAGTTATTGAAATTCATGCAGAAGAACCAACTGGATTTTAGTGAGAATTTTGATAACTTTCCCCAAATTAGTCCGGGTCAGGGTGGCAGGAAACAGAGGTCCAGGGGAACTTGGCTTTGTGGATACTGAAATGACCTGACCACAGAGGCAGAGGGTGCTGGTAGAGTGAGAAGCGTATTCTCTCTGGAAGTCGGTACACAGGAGTGTTCTGAACCGATCTTTTCCAACAACCCTGTTCGTTGTGATTTTTACTTCACTCAGAAGGTGATGCGAACATGGATGCAGGTTCAATTTCAGCATTGAGGAGAAGTTTGTCTGGGTACATGGATGAGAGAGGTATTGACATCTAGATTCTGGGTGCACATGGCTGGGCTCAGGCAGAGAATGGCAAAGACCAGATGGGCTGAAAGCCCTGATTCTCTGCTGTAAGAGAATGAATTACATTGTTCGTCCTATACCAGTCCAATTTCGCAGGAGATTTAAATTATTCCAATGAAACGTTCTAAAAAAAACCCTGCAAATACAAGAAACACTCAATGGATGAAGAACATCTGTGGAGACGAACAAAGTTAGAGTTTCAGCTCCAACACCCTGTGTCGGAATGGCTTCAAACAATTTCTGATGTGATTTCAGGTCTCCAGCATCTTGAGTGTTTCTTTAATTTCCAGCTGCTCACAGACAGACGACAGTGAGTGGGAATTCCCAAACATGGTGAGGATACTGAACCCGAGGTAGATAACCAACGATGCAAACACCGAACAGCTTAATCCAGGTACTCACTGCCTCTGTGTATTGAGATTGCCCCGCAGGTCTATTCGATCTGTATGCTCTTTTCTATCTGTGCCATTCAGCCCCTCTAACCATCAACAAGATGGCGGCTCCTCTTCCATTTCATTGCATTCTCTATAACAAATACTCTCTAACCGCTTTTTTCATTCTCTCTGGAATTAATTTATCTTCTGTAGCCCGGTGTTGCCCCAACCACTCAGCTCCCACCCCTATCACTATTTCTACTTTCCCACCTCCCCCCACACCTGGATCCACCTCACACTCCCCAGCTCTTGCCCCATCCCCACCCCTCACCTCTTTTCTCTGACTATTTCCCGTCCACTCTCAGTCCAGAGGGAGGGTCTCGGCCCGAAATGTTGACGGTCCATTTCCCTCCACAGATGCTGCCCGACCCACTGAGTTCCTCCGGCAGTTTGTTCTTTGGTCTGTATAACCCGTGTTAGTACGGGGAGCGGGATTTTACACCACATTCCAGGGACAGTCTCAACAAATCCCAAATAATTGTCACTTTCCCCGGATCACTGGCCCCGCTTGCAGGGCAACAGTCTGCCGGTGTTTGCCCCCCAATGTGGTGAATCCCTCTGCTTGCCACCACCGTGGGCTCAGACATTTCCACAGATGAGCCCCTCCTGTCCCCAGCGGGACAAACATCCTGTCCGCCCCCTCTCTCACCATCTTCATCCTTTCAGTAAATCCCCCTCTCCCTCCCTCCCTGGGGAAACGGCATCAAAACGATGGGCCGAGCGGTCTCCTCCTACCTCTCAGCGATACATCAGATTCCGGGCGCAGGAGACGATTCACAAATGCCTCAACTTCCCTCGGAGGGAAATGGAAATAAATCAGAAAGCGGACATTTACTTTGAGATCTGTTCCGCTCTGAGGGGAGATCGACACTTGAGCGGGAAACGGTTTCAGCGGGGTAACGCCCTCACAGCTGGTATGCTTCCGCTATTGGTTGAAACCAGTGATTGACATCGCTTCGCACCAATGGGAGTAGAGCAGCCCCTGAAGCTTTGGTTTTCAGCGGTGGGGAGGGGTGGTCACGTGATTGGTAGTTCAGCCGTTAAACCGATAAAGCTCGAGCTCTCCAGCGCGTGGATGACGTAAGACACCGCGCATGCGAGGGCAGGTCCTGGTGTGGGGAGCCCATGTGTGACGTAAGGCGCGTGGATTCGCCTGTGTGACGTCACCTGTGGGGGAGCGCTTGTAATTAAAAACACCTGAATGGACGTTTCTGATGATTTCAGTGGGAAAACAATATCAATCACGGGTTTCATCACTGAATCCAGTGTTGTGAGATGTAAAGTCCCCGGTTATGTGTCCGGGTATGCCGTGTTGTTGGCGGAGTGGGCAGCGTGGTGTTTGTCTCGATTCGGGTCACAACAGCAGAATTGCCAGCGGGGTCCACACGCAGTGTATTAGTCAACAGAAAACCTCTCGTCCCTGTAGTCTTTGTCTCCTGGTAAACTCAACACCCTGACAATATGGACCATAGATACCCCTTCCTCTTTAAAGTCAGTTATACATTCAGACAGCTGATCGCTGAGAGTAATTATATTTATTGGTCTTTAAAGTTCGCCCAGATTCGTTTGGACGGATTTGATGTGGAGTTCGGGGTGTCACAGTGAAAGGGCCGGACGGCCGAACTCTCTCCGTTGTCCAAACATCCTTCCAGGTGAGGCGACACTTCACCTGTGAATCTTCCGGGGTCGCCGATTGTGTCCGCTGCTCCCGATGCGGCCGCCTCTACACTGGTGACACCGGCTCCTCCGCAGTTGTGCGGGGTAGGGTTGTTTTTTTTGGGGGGAGCGGATCGATGTTATTGTTCCCTTTTGTGCGGGAGGGAAAATAACATCCGGATGCCGTTGTTTTTGATGCAGGGGTGGGGTGGGAGTTTGATTTTTCTCTCTGAAAGACTTTCATGCTCTTTCTTTGTTTTGTGGTTCTCTGGGGAGAAAAAAACGCAAGAGTTGTTCATGGATACCTGCTTTGATAATAAACTGACCTTTGAACTATCCGCTCCCAGCGGGACTTCCCGGTGTCCAAACATTTTCATTCCGTTTCCCATTCCCGACCCGGCGTGTCAACCCATCCCCTCCTCTTCTGCCAAGTTAAGGCCACCCTCAGGGTCCAGCAGCTGCACCTTATATTCCGTCTGGGTAGCCCTTGCCCCCAAACTGATGGCATGAATATCGATTTCTACTTCCGGTGAACAAATCTCCCTCCCTCCCACTCCCTCTCTTCCTCTCTGACTTTTCACGTCCTCTCACGTGCTTATCACGTCTCTCTAGGTCCACTGCTCCTATTCGCCACTCTCCTCTCCTATTAGATTCTATTTTCTTCTGCTCTTGAGCTTTCCCATCTACCTGGCTTCACCTGTCATCATCCAGCCAGCCATTTCTTCGCCCGCCCCGATTTTATTCAGTTATTTCCCCCATTCCATCTCAGTCCTGAAGGAGGGTTCAATTAGAAACGTCGACTGTTGACTCTTTTCGATAGATGCTGCCTGAGTTCCGCCAGCATTTTGTGTGATTTCCAGCATCTGCGGATTTTGTCGTGTTTATGAATTTCCTCTCAGTTGGAGGGGTTGGGTGGAAGAGTGGATATGGCCGGTGCAGAGAGATCAACCGTACAGAGCCTCGACGTTGATTTCTTTCTCTTCATTCCTGAATCTGAACTTCCCATCTTTGAGCTGGACAGATGTCTATGAGATCTGAGAGCATTACACAACTAGAGGAAGCTGACTGCTGAGAGAAACAATCCGTCAGGATTCCCCTCCCTGCTGACGGGGATTCTCTTTTACAGAACGCTTGGAACTTGCGCCCGGAATTGTCCTGGATCACCACAATAGAGTCAGGAAACCTCTCCTGCATCACTCTGATTCCTCTTGAGACAGGCGCACGCGCTCTACTTGCATAACCTCCTCCATGGACTAGATGCTGTGTGGCGAGGGAGGAGCCAGTCGGTTATCCAGCCGTCAAGTGGAACAGACAGATTAATCATTTCATCCAGACTATCCTGCTCGTCCCGAACTGCGATCTCCCGTAGGACCCCTGCATTCAGTCCACACTGGAAGGCAGTGATGAGAGATCTCTGATGCAAACCCCTCTCTCCTGCAGACGTGCGGAATTTAACTGCCCCCGTAAAATGTCGAACAGGCTGAGTGGAGGTCCATCTGGAAGATAGACCATGTACGCCAGTTTTTGCCCACCGTCACCAAAACAACCAGGCTGGGCATGGAATGTCAGCTCGCATCTGGGAATAAACATCCTGCAACAATCAGGATCAGCATAATATCCGCCTGGTTGTGAAATATATATATATATATAGGTTCGGATATGGCCCGAGTGCGGAGCAAGAGACACTGAAGCAGGTCGATAGTTCACACACTTTAATGCGAACAGAGTTTGAGAAAATAATAAACGCTACGCCAAACAGGGCCATTAACTAAAATTCTCAAAAGGAAAATGAAGCCTACAGTGCGGTTGAAAGGAAAAACTTAATATAAAATGAACAACAACACACACAAAATGCTGGTTGAACACAGCAGGCCAGGCAGCATCTATAAGGAGAAGCACTGTCGGCGTTTCGGGCCGAGACCCTTCATCAGGACAGGACCCTTCATTCTGACGAAGGGTCTTTGTCCGAATCGTCGACAGTGCTTCTCCTTATAGATGCTGCCTGGCCTGCCGTGTTCCTCCAGCATTTTGTGTGTGTTGTTGTTTGTCTTTCCAGCATCTGCACATTACCTTGTGTTTGCTAATATAAAATGAATATCGGGCGTCAGTTTCCTCAAACTCTCCAATTTCTCAGGCAAGGCCGAAAGCGTGCAGGCAGCGAAGTGTTGTTGTGCTTGGGTCAAGTCTCGACAAGCACTATGACAGAAATAATTGATTTTAGTACTATCACACGGAAATAATAATTAGCCAGGGGCCCTGTCACGACCACGGATTCGGCAGCACAGCAGATACGGCAATTGCGCTCGTGAGGATGCACGTGTCAGATAATTATTATTTCATTGTGATAGTATTTAACTCAATTCTTTCTGTCATAGTGTTAAACGCAGCCCCTGAGGCGCTACAGAATTGTATCTGTTGGAAGACCCGGATGAGCGGCTTGTCCAAGGTTTCCTTAGCCACAATACACTGTGTTAAATTGCAGGGAGATGGGAACCAGAATGCCAGAACAGTAAATGTTGAGTTGTGGAGGAGGATGTTGGGAAGACTGCAGACAGAGCAATGAATCAAAGGTTGAGCATGGTGCGACTACTGACCCGAGCTGCATGTATTTCAATACAGGAAGTAACGGAGGAAAGTTGGGTAACGAGCTGGAGATGAGGTAGGTGGGTGGGCAGACAGAGGCAACGTGTAGTGAGGAGAGACTGTCGATAGGGCAAAATTGCAGTCAACAAGATGCAACATAAATGGTGGACAAAATCGAAAAGCGTGCATACAGAAATGAAGATGTTATATTTGAATGGGGCAGTATATAAGCTAAGGCAGATAAACTTGCAGCACAGTTGCCAATCGGAATGATGTTATTGGCGTCTCTGGAAAATCTAAAAGGGTGGATACAGGGCTGAACTGAATAGTGGCTGAAAAAAATAGCCTGGTGCTTAATGTCCAAGGATACACGTTATATCAAAACAAAGTAGGATGGTAGAGTGGGCGGCGTTGCTCTGTTGGTGAAAAATAAATCAAATTATTCGAAAGAGGAGACATACGGTTGGAAGACGCTGATTCTTTGCGAATAGAGGGGAGGAACTGCAAGAGTAAAACAACAGTGATGGGAGTTGTATACAGACTCCAAAACGGTGGTAAGAATTTGACTTCCAAACTTCAAAGGGGGATTAAAAAATTCTTGCCCGAGGAGTGTCATGGTCCCTTCTGGCACCTGGCTATCTTCCTCAGGAATTGGGCCTTAATCACCTCATTTTGTTCCCAATCATTCCCAGGTTCCACTAACTACAAACACGTGTTTTCTATCAGCAACTGCAGTATAAAAACCCTGTGACCACAAGGAGCTGCCAGTTTATTGGTCGACTCGTGTACGAGTAACCTCGTTCCATGGTTCTTAGGACTATCAGTTCTAAGTCTAGCATCGTTCCTGAATTCTGTACTAAAACCAAGACTCCGGTTAAAGACTCCCTTGGCACCAATTCCGCGCTCGCAACGACCGTAACGCCTCCCGCCATAGCCTCCGCGCCCGTGTTCAGCATTTGGGTTCGTTCCAGCGCCACGTCCTTGCAACAGAACGAACTGGCCACGATGAACCCAGTGGACACGGATCCCGTACAACAGACCCTGGCCAGCCAGGGCGATCTATTGGGCGCCCACGACCAACTACTTCAGGAGATCGGGGAAAACCTTTGGACACCAACCACGAATGTACGGAAGGTCAGTGAACAAGCGGACCGGGTCTCCGCTTCTTTTCCTCCGTCCCCTCCAAGAACCCCGGTCACCCAAACAGCACCGTTCGGGATGGCTTCCACCCCCCTTCCCCCGGAATCAACAACACCATCCCCTCGACAGCCGCATGTCCTGGAGCCTGAACCCTACGCCTGGGACGAGGTAGGTGACGGGCCTTCCTGTTACAATGCTCCCTCGTCTTTGAACTGCTGTCACGTACCTACACCTCCGGCAATGGACCCGGCGATCACCTGTATGGCCTCAGGTTCTTCAATGGGGGCACACGTCTCCGTTCGCCTGCCACCCCAGGAGTGATCGGGACCCCAGCGCTCCTGGAAAAGCACTTTTGGTGGCCGTCCATGGAGGCGGATACCCGCTCCTATGTCTCGGCATGTTCCATCTCTGCCCGGAGAAAAGCCTCTCATCGGCCACCTGCGGGTTTACATCGTCCTCTACCTGTCCATGGTCATCCCTGGTCACACATCGCCCTAGACTTGGTCACCGGTCTACCATCTTCACATGAGAACACCATACTCACCGTGGTAGACCGATTTTCCAAGGCACTTGGTAGCCCTCCCTAAACTCCCTTCCTCCTAAGAAACCGCAGATCTTCTCATCCGCCACGTCTTCCGTCTGCACGGAATCCCCGCAGACATCGTCTCCGATTGAGGTCCCCAGTTCATCTCACTGGTATGGAAGGCCTTCTGTCAAGCCTTAGGTGCAACGGTCAGCCTGTCATCCAGCCTCCACTCCCAGACGAACAGGCAGATGGAACGGGTCAACCAAGACCTGGAGGAGACACTACGCTGTGTAATAGCAAACAACCCGTCGACTGGAAGCGACCACCTCCCGTGGGTTGAGTACGCCCACAACTCTGTAGTAAGCTCAGCCATTGGACACTACGTTGTGTATTGGCAAACAACCCGTGGACTTGAAGCGACCACCTCCCGTGGGTTGAGTACACCAACAACTCTGTAGTAAGCTCAGCCATTGGAAGGTCCCCATTTGAGTGTTCCCTGGGGTACCAACCCCCGCTGTCCCCCGCGCAGGTAGAGGATAATGCAGTACCATCGGTTCAGGACCATATCGATTGGTGCCTTAAGGTGTGGGAGGAGACACGCACGGCCCTACTCAGATCAGCAAGACGTAATAAGAAGATAGCCGACCGAAACTAGACTTCGGTGCCCGAGTACCAACGAGGGCAGATGGTGTGGCTTTCATCCAGGGACATCCTGCTGAAGAACGAGCATAGGAAACTTGCCCCTTGCTTCCTGTGACCATTCAAGGTCGAAAGTGTTATCAATCCCGCAGCGGTTCGCCCAAAATTACCAAGATCCATGCGCATCCACCCAACTTTTCATGTTTCCCAGTTAACAGAGTTTCCGTCAGCCCCTTGTGTCCCCCGTCTGAGATTCCCCCACCTGCCCGTATCATCGATGACCATCTGGCATACACCGTCCGAAGCCAACTGGATGTGCGCCGTAGGGGCAGGGGTCTCCAATACCTGGTAGACTGGGAAGGGTGTGGTCCAGAAGAACGTTGCCCCGCTCCTTCATCCTAGACCCATCCCTCATCCAAGATTTTCATCGGGACCATCCAGACCGACCTGGAGGATCGCCTGGCAGCTCCCATTGAGGGAGGGGTGGTGTCATGGTCCCTTCTGGCAATCGCCCACCTGGCTATTCTCCTCAGGAATTGGGCCTCAATCACCTCGTTTAGTTCCCAATCATTCCCAGGTTCCACTAACTACAAACACCTGCTTTCCATCAGCAAATGCAGTATAAAAACCCTGTGAGCACAACAAGGAGCTGCCAGTACGTTGGTCAACTCCGGTGTGAGTAACCTCGCTTCATGGTTCTTAGGATTACCAGTTCTAGGTGTAGCATCGCTCCTGGATACCGACTCCATTAATAACGACTCCGTTAATAACGACTCCCGACTCTGCCTCCGCATCCATGTTCTGCACTTGGGTTCATCCACCGAGTAACACTCTTGCCTCGCTTTCACTCTTTCTATATCTGAACAACTTTTTATACGATATTTTTGTCTAACTTACCTTAATTTTTCATCTTGTCTCTCCTGTGTGTTTTATTAGTTGTCTCCTGTTGTTTATGTAAAAGCTTTCCAATCCTCTCACTTCCCACTGTTTTCTTCCTGTATTATATGACCCCGCCTTTGCTTTGATCAAAAACAGGAGAAAATCTGTGGATGCTGGAAATCCAAGCAACACATACACAAAACACTGGAGGAAACTAGGAGGCCAGGCAGCATATAAGGGAAATAGTAAACAGTCGATGTTCCGGGCCAAGACCCTTCATCAGGACTGGGGAAAAATAAAGATGAGACGTCAGAGGTAGAAATGTGGGGGTGAAAGGGGTGGAAGAAGTGGTAAGTGATAGGTGAAACTGGGTGGGGGGAGTAGTGAAGGATAAAACTCCTTGGGATAGAATTTCCTTCACGATTCTCGAAAGTTCATTGCTAATGCCTCCACATCACTTCAGCTGCCTCTTTCAGGTCTCTGGGGTGTACATCATCTGGTCCAGGTGACATATTTACCTTCAGACCATTTGCTTCCCAACAACCTTCTCCCGAGTAACGTAATTTTACACATTCTGACCACTGACATCTGGGGCTTCCATATTCCCGTCAGCATCTTCGACAGATAAGAGTGATGTACAAGACTTATTCGGTTCACCTGCCATCACCTTGCACTCCCACCAAATTACTACCTCTCCAGCATCATTTTTCAGTGGTTTGATATCCACTTCCGCCTCTCTTTTACACTATATGTACCTGAAGAAAAAATTGGTATCCTCTTTATTACTGGCTAGCTCACCTATGTATTCCATCTTTTCCTTAATTATTTTAGTTGCATTGTGTTGGTTTTTAAAAGCTTCCCAATCCACTAACTTCCTAGTAATTTTTGCTCTATGCCTTTTCGTTGTTTTTTATGCTGTCTCTGGTTTCTCTTATCTGCCAAGGTTTTGTCACCTTACCTTTATAATTCTACTTCCTCTTTGTGATGTGTAAATCCCGTGCCTTCCGAATTGCTTCCAGAAATTTCAACCACTGCTGCTCGGTTTTCATCCGTACCCAAGTACTTTACAAATCACTTTTGACCAATTTTTCTTTTACGCCTCTCTAATTCTCTTTATTCCACATCTGATTTTAGCTTCTCCTTCTTTAATGTCAGGGTGAATTTGATCATATTAAGATCACTTGTCTTTAAGAGTTCTTTCAACTTCAGTGACCTAATTAATTCAGGTTCATTACAACACCCAATCCAGAATAGCTGATCCCCATCTGGGCTCAACCATTAGCTGCTCTAAAAAAGCATATTGTAGGGATTCAAGGAATTCCTCCTCTGAGACCAACACCATCCTAATATTCCTAATCACCTGGATGACAATCCCCCATGACTATTGTAACATTGCCCTTTTGGTACGCATTTTCCATCTCCCAGTGTAACTTGTGGACCACATACTTACTACTGTCTGGAGGTCTCTATACAATTCCCATCAGGGTTTTTTTTTTTTACATTTGCAGTTCTTTAATTCTACCCACAGATTCTGCACTTTCCAACCCTATGCCACCTCTTTCTAATGATTCTATTTAATATTTTACCAACAAAGCCACACAAACCCACTACCAGCTTGTTCTTGGCTTGTTCTTACAATAAACAGGTAGGTATCTGGGAAACAAGAGGACCTGCAAACACAAAGTGCACTGCGGATGCTGTGGTCAAATCAAGACGTACAAACAAGCTGGATGAACTCAGCAGGTCGAGCAGTATCCGTTGAAAGAAGCAGTCAAAAAGAGGACCTGCAGATGTTAGAAATCTGAGAACATCACACAAAGTGCTGGAGGAGCTCAGCATGTCAGGCAGCATCTATGGATGGGAATCAACATTTTGGGCCAAGACCATTCATCGGGGCTCTTGATTCCCACGTATGTGGAAAATCAACAAGAATAGAAAGTAGTGGAAATAGAAAAACCCTTTGACAAAATTTAGTTCAAGGCTTAAAAAAACTGCAAAACAGAGCTCAATACTTAACAAATACAACAGAGGCAATACGAACTTTCATCAATACCGACATTAACTTTTTTTATAAAAATATATTTGTCCAATTTCAATCAGTAAAATTTACAAAGATAAATAAGAACTTCAGAAAAGACTATTGGCACTCAAACCCACTAGAATAACACTACCTTGGACAGAAGGAGGAAGAGAAATAACACACATGAAAAAAAAAATCACACAAGAGTCAGATAAAACTAAGTATATATTTTCATCAAAAATGAACAGGATTCAGTACTCCATGTGTGTATATGCAATTGTGATAAGTAACACAGACCAGGAAACTTCAATGTGAGGCCCACTCAGAAAAATTAATTATCACTATGGAAGGAAACATCAACCACTGGAATGAGTATGACCCTCCATGGGAGACATCCCAATGATCTCAGCAGATGAGATGGTGACAATGAAGCATTGAGCACCTGACAGAGAGTTGGAGACCTCTTCCCAGAAACAGAGGGGTCCCTTGCAGAAAAACAGGACAAAGTAGTTAACAAAAGAAAGAAAAAAAATCAGAAATACATTAAATACAACAAACAAGGCAGTAAGTACAGAAAATGCCAAGAGAAGCCAGACACAATCCAACACATTCCAGGATCCTGCAGCAGTTTAACTCAATCTGATTACTTACAAAGCTACTAACAACTGGCAAATATCATTCACCAAAATCTTGCTTTAAAATACCAACTCACGAATGCCCTCCATCACTTCATAAAGGCACCATAAATTCCAGCCTGATACAGTTTTAGAGTCAAAATCTTCCAAATTATATGATAATCAATACATTATTTCACAAAGGACAATCTATAATAAACTTCCGGATATAACATTACAAGATAAACAAGCAGGAACAACTGCTTCAATAGATAAAACTTTTCCCAACACACACATGTTCTTCGACCAGCAGAGCACCTCACCACAGGTGTTGCTTGTGCCATCAGTCAGACAAGCAAAAGATTTTCTCTGTCAATCAGCTTCCAAATGTTTCCACTCTGTCATTTGTAGCCACGTCTCGCTGCTGATTCCCTTCTCCTCATCATACGTTCTTACCCCGACCATCCTCCAGTACACCAAACTCTGCCCTGTGCGGACCCGCCTCCGGTTTCTGACCTTGCTCAGTTGAACATCCAATTAATGGTTTCCATTCTGATTTCAGTCTTTAGAGGAGAGTGGTGTTTTATAACAACCCTGTTGAAGCAGGGAAAATGACCCATAATGTGGAATGTGCCCTGAATAAGGAGGTTAACTACCAATGTCATTCTCTATCAGCGCAGAGATTTGAGGGGTGAAGAACATGTCAAGCAGAACTGCAGTCAGCTCAACTTCTTCAGTCTGCAGAAAATAAAACGGAAACCTCTTCACCCACAGAGTGGTGACTGTTCGGAACCCATCACCCACAGAGAGCGAGAGATGAACAACAGGGTAGGATTTAAAAGGACTGTCTGGAGCAGAATCACTGGCAGGGTCCAGCAGGCCTGAGTTGAGTCTCTACTGTACACAAGGTGTGTTATAAATTCACTAAGTACCGGAAACCAAGTTTAAAATAGAGCTGATTTATTTGTCTCAGATGCAGAAGATTAAGCTCCAGTCCCATTAAAGGTGAATGTGCAGCAGAAGAAACTCCTCCCATGCCCAGTGACCAGGGTGCAGAACTGGGTGTGGTGAGCAGCAGCAATAATTGCAGAGTTCAGCACCGACAGTCACTCTCGAAATTACATTCTGCAACGGTGATGGACAAATATCCAGCATGAAGCTTATTGAAATTTTCTCCCCAGTGTGAACCCGGTAGTGTGTCACAAGGATAGATTACTGTGTGAATCCCTTCCCACATTCACAGCAGGTGAACGGCCTCTCCACAGTGTGAACTCAATGATGCACATTTGGTGGAGATTACTGAGAGAATCTTTTCCCAAAGCCTGATTGGCCTCTACCCAGTGTGAACTTGCTGCTGTCTGAGTAGATAAGCTGACTGAATGAATCACTTCCCAAACTCACAGCAGATGAACGGCCTCTCCCCAGTGTGAACTTGCTGGTGTCTCAGTAGATGAGATGACCGAGTGAATCCCTTCCCACAGTCTGAGCAGGTGAACAGCCTCTCCCCAGTGTGAACTCGTTGGTGAATCTGTAGGGTGGACGACTGAGAGAAAGTCTTCCCACAGACTGAGCAGGTGAAAAGCCTCTCCCTTGCATGAACTGACTGGTGCCTCTGTAGGTGAAATAATAAAGTGAATCCTTTCCCACAGTCTGAGCAGGTGAACGACTTCTCCCCAGTGTGAAATCGCTGGTGTCTATGAAGGTCGGATGATCGATGGAATCCCTTCCCACAGACTGAGCACGTGAATGGTCTCTCCCCAGTGTGAACTGACTGGTGTGCCAGCAGATCAGATGACCGAGCAAATCCTTTCCCACATTCACAGCAGGTGAACGGCCTCTCCCCAGTGTGAACTCGCTGGTGTATCAGTAGATCAGATGACCGAGCGAATCCCCTCCCACATTCACAGCAGGTGAACGGCCTTTCCCCAGTGTGAACTCGCTGGTGTGCCAGCAGATCACATGAACGAGTGAATCCCTTCCCACAGTCTGAGCAAATGAATGGCCATACTCCAGTGTGAACTGACTGGTGTGCCAATAGGGAGGATGATCGAGTGAATCCCTTCCCACAGTCTGAGCAGGTGAACGGCCTCTCTCCAGTGTGAACTCGCTGATGTTCCTTCAGTTTAGATGAGCATGTGAATCCCTTCCCGCAGTCTGAGCAGGTGAACGGCCGCTCCCCGGTGTGAACTCGCTGGTGTGCCATTCGGTCAGATATGGCCTAGTGAATCCTTCCCCACAATTTCAGCAGATGACCAGCCTCTGCTCAATGTGAACTGACTGGTGTGTCCACAGCTGGAATGATCGTCTGAATCCCTTCTCACACACAGAACAGGTGAATAGCCTTGTCCCAGTGTGAACTTGCTGACGTACCTTTAGTTGAGATGAACGAGTGATTCCATTCCCAGTCTGAACAGCTGAATGTTACCTGTGTAAAATAACGGGCATGCCAATCGGTCAGATGATAGAGTGAATCCCTTCCCACAGTCTGAGCAGGAAGGATGATTGAGGGAATCCCTTGCTCCACTTCTTAAATATCTGGACAGAGACAGCAAGACTGGTTTGAATTCCCATAGGCAATTTCCTTGTCATTTTTAACCTGTAAATAGATTTACAAAATCCATCAGTGGGTGAAGGACAACATTTCAGATGAGATCACATTAGTTACCAAGGTGTGATCTGACATCACACTGTTACAGTGAGGTTCAACCCAAGTTGCAGAAAGAAATCATCTTGTAACTGGGCACATGGTTGGTGTCTGGAATGACCATCAAATTCTCTGATACTCTTCCAGTCTCTATAAGAATGGGACATTTCTACCTTCTCCAATCTGTGAATTGGCTCAGTTTGACTCTCTCCATTGGTGTTATTCCCTGTTCCCACTGAGCTGTATGGGAGCCTGGCCCCACAGTAACTGAAGCACTCTCACACAAATACCCTTTGTTGATGTGCAGCTGGGATTTTATTTTATGTACTGTTAACTTAAAGTACCACAGTTTTAAGGCCACGTAAATATCTCCTGCTCAGGTGTATGGTTGGTCTGCACAGCTGTTAAAAGAAATTAGAGTGAATATTAGTATTGTTTAAGATTCTTGTCACAGTCATAGAAAGATTCAGACACATTGGCCCATCTCGTTGGTGCCAAGCTATTTACGCTTTCCACTCCCATACCCCTACCATCTAGGTACCTATACCGACCTCTAACACGTTGCAATCGTGCTCGCATGCACCACTTGTGCTGGCTGCTCATTCCACACCTGGATGACCATCTCAGTGAACAAGTTTTCCCTCTTGATCCACTTAACAGTTCACCTTTCACCCTTAATCCATGGCGTCTGGTTGTGGTCCCACCCCATCTCAGTGGAAAAATCCGGCTTGCATTTACCCCATCTATGAGCCTCAGAACTGTGGAATACCTCCATCAGATCTCCCCTCACTCTTCTACTTTCCAAGGAATAAAGTCCAGTCCAGTTCAATGTTTCCTTCTAACCCAAGCCCTCCAGACCTGACAACATCCTTGTAAATTTTCTCTGAACTCTTTCAACCTCTTTTACATCTTTCCTGTAGGTTGGTGACCAAAACTGCACAAAATATTCCAAATTAGGCCTCACCAACGTCAACATAACATCCATCTATTGTTGATAGTACTTTAGTTCATGAAGGCCAGTGGGCCAAAATCTTTCTCTCAGTACCTTTTGAACTGTGACACCACTTTCAGTGAAATATAGACCTGTATTCCCAGATTCCTTTCCTCTACAACACTTCTCAGTTCCCGACCAATCACTGTGTAAGACCTACCCTAATAGGTCCTGCCAAAGTGCAACACCTCACACTTGTCTGCATTAAATTCCATTTTCCATTTCTCAAACCATCTTTCCAGCTGGTGCAGTTCGCACTGCAAGCCATGATAGCCGACTCACAGTCCGCTAAACTCCCAGACTTGGTGTGATCCACATATTTGCTGATCCAGCTAACCATACTATCATCCAGATTACTGATATAGATGACAAACAACAACAGATCCAGTACTGATCCCTGTGGCACACCACTAGTCACAGGCCTCCGGTCAGAGAGGCAACCATCTGCTACCACACTCTGGCTTCTCCCAAAACTGTGTCTCGTCCAATTTACTATCTTATCTTGAATGCTGAATGTCTGAAACTTCTTGACCAACCTCCAATGTGAGACTTTGCCAAGTGGCTTGCTAAAGTCCATGTAGACAACATCAGCAGCCTTGCCTTCATCCACTTTCCTGATAACTTCCTCAAGAGACTCTATAAGATTGGTTAGACATGACCTGCCCTGCACAAAGCTATGCTATCTATCCTTAATCAGTCCACATCTATCCAAAAACTTGTATATCGAGTTCCTGCACTTACGTTACATTAACTTTCCCACAACTGATGACAAGCTCACCAATGTACAATTTCTTAGTTTAATTTTAGAGGCTTTCTTGAACAGCGGAACAACATTGGCTGTCCTCCAATCCTCCAGTACATCACCTGTCACTAAGGATGAGTTAAATATCTGTACTTGGGCTCCGACAATTTCTGCACTTGTCTTCCACAGGGTCCCAGGGAACAACTTTTCAGGCCCGGGGATTGATCCATGGCAATTTGCCTTAAGACAGCAAACACCTCCACCTCTGTAATCTGTACAGGGTCCATGAGGTTGATGCTGCTTTGCCTCACTTCTGCAGACTCTGTGTCCATCTCCTGAGTAAATACGGATGTAAAACTACTATTTAAAACCTCCCCCATCTACTTTGTCTCCCGTATAGATTACCATTCTGATCACCCAGAGTGGGCATGTTTCTGCAGTTGCTGGAAAAAGAGGAACGCAAACACACACAATGCTGAAGGAACTCTGCAGTTCAGGCATCAACTAAGCTGAGGAGTACACAGTCTAGGCATACTGAAGGGGCTCGGCTAAAATGCTGTCCATTTATTCCTCTCCACATTTGCTGCCTGATCTGCTGATTACCTGCAATATTTTGTAGAAATTAACCAATTTGTTTTTCAATTAACCAGTTTCCAAATGTTTCTCATCTTTTATTCATAGCCAGATCCTGCTGGTCTGATTCCTCTTCCCTCCACCCGCTCAAAACCTCCAGACCCCATCTTTTTCTGGAGCCCCAAAGCCCTGACTGGTGCTGGCAACTCTTTGGTTTCTGACTCTGCTCCATCGAAGATTCACTCGCTAGTCTGCTGTCAGACTTTAGAGATGCATTGCAGCAACCCAGCTGTCTGAGGCCCAGTCCTTTGAAATGAGTGAAAATATTTTAAGTTGCTTGAAGTGGTAGAGGCAGATACAATAGGGTCTGTTAAGAGAATCTTAGATAGGTTCATGGAACTTAGAAGATCAGAGGGCTCTGCGGTAGGGCAATTCTCGGCAGTTGTCTGGAGTAGGGTACATGGTCGGCACAACATTGTTGGCTGAAGGGCCTGTAATTTGCTGCAGATTTCTATGATTCCATGAAATTCAAGGGAAATCTCTTCTCCCACGGAATAGTGACTATTTGCAACAGAGAGTATGAGAGATAAACAGCAGAGATACACTTTAAAATACTGATATGGAACAGAAATATGGGCTAGGACCAGATGGATTGAGTGGCCTCTCTAGTGTACATTGTGAGAGTAGTAGAGAGTGAGCGTAATATTAAACACCAGTCTAGTTTAAGGCTAACATCAGCAGAACAGACTCCTCCAATGCTCAGTGACCAGGGTTCAGTCTTGGTGCGATGAGCAGCCGCAAGAACTGCAGAATCTGACAGTAACAGTCCCTCATGAACCTGCAGCTGCCTTCAGTCACCGTGATGGTTAAATATTTAACACAGAGCTGATTTGAACTTCCTCCCTGATGTGAAGTTGCTGGTGTTGCAGCAGTTGGGATGATTGAGTAAAACTCTTTACTCACTCCGGACAGAAATGTGGCCTCTATTTATTGTGAACTCACCGGAGCATCACAGGGTGGGTTAACTGAATGAGTCTCTTCGCACACACGGAGCAGGTGAACGGCCGCTTCCGGGTGCGAAGCTGTTGATGTATCTGCGATGGCCGATTGAATCCCTTCCAAAATGAGCGTTAGTGAATGACGTCACACTGCTATCAACGCCATGGGATATTTCAGGTTTTTTCACTTATTGATTTCAGCGTGCTGTGTGTGTCGGAATGCCTGTATCTATTCAGTAAATCTAATTTGCATGTTTATCCTGTGACATTATATCCGGATGGGATCATGTATCGCCCTATCTCTGATAACGGATCGGTAGTAATGCAATTGTTTCACTCCGAATCTAAAACTGGATCAAGCTTGTATTGATTGTCATTGATAGTATCTTTCATGATCGTCTCTTAAAGCAGGATTTTGGTGAATGATGCTTGCCACTTGATGGCGCTGTGTAAGCAATCAAACGGCATATTCTGCTTTAGAGCCCCGAGAGAGGCACAACACTTCGTCTTGAGTTTGTGACTCTTTTAATGTGCATTTTTGTTATTTCTGTGTCAACCGCCTGGTCCTGTATTGACACAAGGAACTACGCAGTTTCTGGGAAGAGGTTTCCAGCTTTGAGCCTGACATTGGACGCTTTCCTCCTTTGCTCACATCGTGGGGATCTCATCCATGGACGATTATGCTCATCTATTGGCTAACTCTTTCTTCTATAGCAGTGTTTCCCAGCCCTAGTGCCGCAAGTCAAGGCGAAATGCGGAGCACCCTCGTTGCTAATCCCCAACGACGTCTGTTAGGTTGGTTCGGTCGGACGAGATCGCCAAGTGTCAGACCCGTTGTGACGACGAATGCTCAAGGCCTGCAGTGCGATGCTTCTTCCTTTATTCCAGTGCCACATCCTTTTTGGAAGTACCTGCTCTACTAACGGTCGATCAGGTCTGATACCGCAAGTTAGAGGCAGCTTATTGCCCCGCCAGGAATCTCGAATGCCCCCCACTCCCGGCGAGTGCTATTTGCTCCTAAAGCCATCTTAGGACACGTAACTGCCCCCAGAGAGAATCACTGTTCCATTGTGATAATTTCTTCATCTTTCTGGGTTGAGCTTTCATTTCAGTTCAGAATAGCACACGCTCACAGCGTGTTGAATCCTGCTTTTGTTGATGCAAATACATCCTTAGAAGAGTTACTGTGAGTGGGACAGAGGAAATGCAACTCCCTCAACACTGAGTGTGTGCAGCTCCCTCAACATCTTGCTCCTTCCTCTCTCCATAGTGCGCTCACCAGATCTGACAGTCCCTTTCTCCCTACCCCCCACCCTCCTCTCAATCCTCAGCACACATTCCTCTCTGCTTCTCTCCTCCATCTACTCTCACTCTCCCTTTCCTCCTCTCCACTCTTATCTTAATAATACCTCTCCCACTTCCTCACCTCCCCCTCTTACTCCGCTCACCCCAACTTCCTTTCACTCTCACTTCTCTACTCCACTTTCTGTCTACAAACCACACCCCACCTTTACAGACCGACCCGGATCCTCGGTCCATGTTCACTCCATAATAGCACCTTTCAATGTGCAACGGTGACATCGGAATTTACTGGCACTTGGAGTTGGATGAAGCAGAGGAGGGAAAGAAAGAGAGATAGAGGAAGAGGGAGAAGGAGAGAAGGGACAGTGGGAAAGTGAGAGGTGGAGGGAGAGATAGAGAGAGTGGGGGGGAGAGAGAGAGAGAGAAGAGAGAACAGGCTGAGTGGTGGTATTGAAAGAGAGGGAGAGAGAATCGAGAGACAGTAGGAGTGTTAGCGAGACAGACTGAGGAGAGATGAGAGGGAAGTGGCGGAGGCAAGAAACAGGGGAGAGAGATGGTGGCGACAACCAGTGAGGGGAGAGAATGGCGGGGAGATGGATGTGGGTGAGAAATAAACAAGGAGCGAGTGAGGGGGCAGAAGGAGGCGTGGGAGAGAATGACTGAGGTGAGAGATTGGAGGGAATACTGGAGGGAAGAGAGATAGGGAGTTAAACTGGGATAGAAACCAGGGATTGAGCCGGTGGAGATATACGAGGAAAAGGGACGGGCCTTTTGATATCTCTTGTTGATTAGTGAGAGAGAAACTGACAGGGATCGAAAAGGGCCACTCATTTTAAATGGGGACATATGGAATTTTCTAAAATTCTAAATCTTCCATGTAAATTCCTTTAGAATCAATGAAGTGTCTATCTATCTGAGTGTAGGCGGGTGGCTGGGTACATTTGAGCTGGATATACAGGGGGAAGGGCACAGAAGCATAGATCAGACACGGCCATGCTGAATAAACATGATATCATAAGACTTCCTCCTCATCTGAATTGATTTCCCTGTAGTCTGAGGGTGTATCCCTGGACCTGGGCTCCGTATTATGGGAAACATCCTCTCCGTATCCTCTCTGTCTCGGCTTTACAGTATTTGGGAACCCCGCTCCCGCAACTCCACATCCCGCCCATAATTCTAAACTTCAGCGGGAACAGGCACAGAGACATCAAATACCATGAACTGGTGTCTTGTTAAGCAGCTTCAGGTGCAGCACCTTGTTCAAAACCATCTGAAAATCCAAACAAACAACATACACCACCTTTCTCATTTCACCAAAGAATTCCGAGTGATCTGTCTGGGAAGAGGAAAACCATGCCGTTTTGGCCGTACAGGGGAGGATTTAAAAGGACTGTCATGGAACAGAATCACTGGCAGGGTCCAGCTGGCCAGAGTTGACTCTCTACTGTACACTAGGTGTGTTAGATAGATAGATAGATAGATACTTTATTCATCCCCATGGGGAAATTCAACTTTTTTCCAATGTCCCATACACTTGTTGTAGCAAAACTAATTACATACAATACTTAACTCAGTAAAAAAATATGATATGCATCTAAATCACTATCTCAAAAAACATTAATAATAGCTTTTAAAAAGTTCTTAAGCCCTGGCGGTAGAATTGTAAAGCCTAATGGCATTGGGGAGTATTGACCTCTTCATCCTGTCTGAGGAGCATTGCATCGATAGTAACCTGTCGCTGAAACTGCTTCTCTGTCTCTGGATGGTGCTATGTAGAGGATGTTCAGAGTTATCCATAATTGACCGTAGCCTACTCAGCGCCCTTCGCTCAGCTACCGATGTTAAACTCTCCAGTACTTTGCCCACGACAGAGCCCGCCTTCCTTACCAGCTTATTAAGACGTGAGGCGTCCCTCTTCTTAATGCTTCCTCCCCAACACGCCACCAAAAAGAAGAGGGCGCTCTCCACAACTGACCTATAGAACATCTTCAGCATCTCACTACAGACATTGAATGACGCCAACCTTCTTAAGAAGTACAGTCGACTCTGTGCCTTCCTGCACAAGGCATCTGTGTTGGCAGTCCAGTCTAGCTTCTCATCTAACTGTACTCCCAGATACTTGTAGGTCTTAACCTGCTCCACACATTCTCCATTAATGATCACTGGCTTCATATGAGGCCTAGATCTCCTAAAGTCCACCACCATCTCCTTGGTCTTGGTGATATTGAGACGCAGGTAGTTTGAGTTGCACCATATCACAAAGTCCTGCATCAGTAGAAATTCACTTAAGTACCAGAGACAGAGTTTAAAATAAACTGATTTATTTGTCTCAGATCCAGAATATTAAACCACAGTCACATTAAAGGAGAATGTGCAGCAGAAGAAACTCCTCCCGTGCCCAGTGACCAGAGTGCAGAACTGGGTGTGGTGAGCAGCAGCAATAATTGCAGAGTTCAACACCGACAGTCACTCTTGAAATTGCATTCAGCAACGGTGATGGACAAATATCCAGCATGCAGCTTATTGAAACTTTCTCCCCAGTGTGAACCCGGTAGTGTGTCACATGTGTAACATGCTGCAAGGTTTCACTGCTCATGTAATGGCCTCTCTGCAATGTTTCACTGCTGAGGTAATGGTTTCTCTGTAGCAGCAATGATTATGTTATGACCAGAATTACGGGTTATGGAGTGCGGGGCTATCCGATGATAGAAACGTTATTTCTTGTGAGTCTGGAAGAGGGAATTTGTGGTCTTTCGCTAGGGAGAGATGAGAAGACGCGAATGGAGAGTGCAGGCCATTTTTCTTTGTTTACTTTACTAACCCTATAGTCAAAGTAAGTATTATAAAGCTCAATAGTTTAATCGGATACTGTGTACTGTTTGTTATTTCAGGGAATTGTTTTGTAACAGGGGACACATCACACAACGAGATTTCTCTAGTTTGGCCGGGCTGGGGGCTATCACCCCCTACATTAAGCTGCTAACCGAAGCAAGAGTTACATAAGCCGAGATGACCGAGTGAATCGCTCCCCACATTCACAGCAGGTGAACGGCCTCTCCCCACTGTGATCTCAATGATGCACATTTGGTTGATTTGGCTGAGAGAATTACTTCCCAAAGTCTGAGCAGGTGAACGGCTTCCCCCCAGTGTGAACTCGCTGGTGTCTCTGCAGTTAAGATGACGAAGTGAATCCCTTTCCACAGTCAGAGCAGGTGAACGGCTGCTCCCTGGTGTGAACTTGCTTGTGTGCCATTAGGGTGGATGGCTGAGTGAATCCCTTCCCACAGTCTGAGCAGGTGAATGGCCTCTCGCCAGTGTGAACTCGCTGATGTACTTTCAGGTTAGATGAGCAAATGAATCCCTTCCTGCAGTCCTAGCAGGTGAACGACCTCTCTCCAGTGTGAACTCGCTGATGTACCTTCAGTTTAGATGAGCAAGGGAATCCCTTCCCACAGTCTGAGCAGATGAATGGCCACTCCCCATTGTGAACTGACTGGTGTACCAGTAGGTCAGATGACCAAGTGAATCCCTTCCCACAGTCTGAGCAGGTGAACGGCCACTCGCCAGTGTGAAATCGCTGATGTACCTTCAGTATAGATGACCGAGTGAATCCCTTCCCACAGTCTGAGCAGGTGAACGGCCTCTCTCCAGTGTGAACTCGCTGATGTACCTTCAGTTGGGATGAGCAAGTGAATCCCTTCCCACAGTCTGAGCAGGTGAATGGCCTCTCCCCAGTGTGAACTCGCTGATGTACCGTCAGGTCAGATGAGTAAGTGAATCCCTTCCCACAGTCTGAGCAGGTGAATGGCCTCTCTCCAGTGTGAACTCGCTGATGTACCATCAGCTGAGATGAGCAAGGGAATCCCTTCCCACAGTCTGAGCAGGTGAATGGCCTCTTGCCAGTGTGAACTTGCTGATGTACCTTAAGGTTAGATGAGCAAATGAATCTCTCCCCGCAGTCCGAGCAGGTGAACGGCCGCTCCCTTGTGTGAACTCGATGGTGAGCTATTAGGTAAGACGACCGAATGAATCCCTTCCCACAGTCTGAGCAGGTGAATTGCCTCTCACCAGTGTGAACTTGCTGATGTGTCTTCAGGTTAGATGAGCAAATGAATCCCTTCCCACAGTCCGAGCAGGTGAACGGCCGCTCCCCGGTGTGGACACGCTGGTGTTTCATTAGCGAGGATGACTGAGTGAATCCTGTCCCACAGTCTGAGCAGGTGAATGGCCTCTCCCCAGTGTGAACTCGCTGATGTACCTTCAGTTGAGATGACCGAGTGAATCCCTTCCCACAGTCCGAGCAGGTGAACGGCCGCACCCCGGTGTGAACTCGCTGGTGTACTATTAGGTCAGATGACCGAGTGAATCCCTTTCCACAGTCTGAGCAGGTGAACGGCCTCTCTCCAGTGTGAACTCGCTGATGTACCTTCAGTTGGGATGAGCAAGTGAATCCCTTCCCACAGTCCAAGCAGGTGAATGGCCTCTCTCCAGTGTGAACTGACTTGTGTACCAGTAGTTTAGATGACTGAGTGAATCCCTTCCCACAGTCTGAACAGGTGAATGGCCGCACCCCGGTGTGAACTCGCTGGTGTACCATTAGGTCAGATGACCGAGTGAATCCCTTTCCACAGTCTGAGCAGGTGAACGGCCTCTCCCCGTTGTGAACTCACTGGTGAGCCATTATGTCAGATGACAGAGTGAATTTTTCCCCACAAATTCAGCAGATGACCAACTTCTGCCCAGTGTGAACTGACTGGTGTGTCCACAAGTGGGAAGACCGACTGAATCCCTTCTCACACACAGAACAGGTGAATGGCCTTGTCCCAGTGTGAACTTGCTGATGTACCTTCAGTTGAGATGTCCGAATGAATCCATTCCCACTGTCTGAGCAGGTGAATGGGATCCCCCATGTAAAATAACAGGCGTGCCAGTCGGTCAAATGATCGAGTGAATCCCTCCCCACAGTCTGAGTAGGAAGGAAGATGAAGTGATCCCTTGCACCACTTCTTAAATATCTGGTCAGAGACAGCAAAACTGACGTGTTCTGTTTGCGATTCCAGTAGACAAATTCCTCATCATTTTTAACCTGTAAAAAGATTTACAAAATCCATCAATGGGTGTAGGACAACATTTCAGATGAGATCACTTGACTCGTCAAGGTGTGATATGGCTTCACACTGTTACAGTGAGGTTCAACCCAAGTTGGAGAGAGAAATCATCTTCTAATTGGGCACAGTGCTGGTATCTGGAATGACCCTCAAATTCTCTGATGCTCCTCCTGTCTCTATGAGAATGGGGCATTTCTGCCATCTTCAATCTGTGACCTGGCTCAGTTTGACTCTCTCCATTGGTATTATTCCCTGTTCCCACTGAGCTGTATGGGTTCCTGACCCCACAGTAACTGAAACACTCTCACACAAATAGCCTGCAGTGCATTCCACACGCCCACCACTCTCTGTGTGAAAAACTTACGCCTGACATCCCCTCAGTATAAATTTCCAACCACCTTAAAACTATACCCCTCGTGTTAGCCATTTTAGACCTGGGAAAAAGCCTCTGGCTATCCACAGGATCAATGCCCCTCATCATCTTATACACCTAAAATATGCTCTAAACATAAACAAGGGAATCATACATTGCTTTGAGGTTTTATTAGAAGTATACAAAATTATTAGGGTACAGATAGGGTAAATGCAAGCAGCATTTTCCACTGACGTTGGATGCGATGATAACCAGAGGTCATGGGTAAGTGGGGAAGGTGAAAATTTAATGGAAGCATGTGGAATAGCTCTTTGCTAAAATGGTTGTGAGAGTGTGGAGAGAGATGCCAGCACAATTTGTGAATATGAGCTCAGTTTCAGCATTTAAAAGAAGTCTGGATGGGAGCCTGGATGGTAGGGGTATGGAGGGCGATGGTCCTGGTGCAGGTAGTTGCATTAGACAGCTTAAATGCTTTTTCAGCATTGACTATATGGGCCAAATAGCCTGTTTCCATACTGAACTTGTCCATGATTCTATGACAGAAAAGCTGGCCAAACTTGTTTGGAAGGGAAAAGGTAGGAGTGACAACGGAGCAGCAATGGCTGGAGTTTCTGGGAGCAATTCGGGAGCTGAGTGATCGATACATCCCAAAGAAGGGGAAGCACTGGAAAGGCAGGACACAACTGTGGCTAAAATGAGAAGCCAAAGCCAACATAAAAGCCAAAGAGAGGGCAAACAAAAGAGCAAAAATGATTGGGAAGCTTTTAGACACCAACAGCAGATTACTAGAAAAAAGTCTGATGAGCTCAGTGTGTGGAATCATATTATAGACATTAATGAGTCTTGGTAGCACCCAACAGTCTGAGGCATTTAGAGGAACAAAATATCTGGGACCTCAATATCTCTTGAAAACCCAGGTTCTCTGCACCAGTTACCTTTCAACTTTTCTTTTGGCAGACACATACAAACTGTACACCCTCAAAATTTCACTTCTGAAGGCCTCCCACTTACCAAGTACTCCTTTGCCAGAAAACAGCCTGTCCCAAACCACACTTGTCAGATCATTTATGATAACATTAAAATTGACCTTTCTCCAATTTAGAATCTCAACTCATGATCCAGATCTCTCTTTTTCCATATTTACTTTGAATCTCATGAGATTATGATCACTAATTGCTGTCACCATATAACTATATAACCATATAACAATCACAGCACGGAAACAGGACATTCCAGCCCTCCTAGTCCATGCCGAACTCTTAATCTCACCTAGTCCCACCTACCCGCACTCAGCCCATAACCCTCCACTCCTTTCCTGTCCATATACCTATCCAATTTTACCTTAAATGACTCAACTGAACTGGCCTCTACTACTTCTACAGGAAGCTCATTCCACACAGCTATCACTCTCTGAGTAAAGAAATACCCCCTCGTGTTTCCCTTAAACTTTTGCCCCCAACTCTCAAATCATGTCCTCTCGTTTGAATCTCCCCTACTCTCAATGGAAACAGCCTATTCACGTCAACTCTATCTATCCCTCTCAACATTTTAAATACCTCGATCAAATCCCCCCTCAACCTTCTACGCTCCAATGAATAGAGACCTAACTTGTTCAACCTTTCTCTGTAACTTAAGTGCTGAAACCCAGGTAACATCCTAGTAAATCGTCTCTGCACTCTCTCTAATTTATTGATATCTTTCCTATAATTCGGTGACCAGAACTGTACATAATATTCCAAATTTGGCCTTACCAATGCCTTGTACAATTTTAACATTACATCCCAACTTCTGTACTCAATGCTTTGATTTATAAAGGCCAGCGTTCCAAAAGCCTTCTTCACCACCCTATCTACATGAGACTCCACCTTCAGGGAACTATGCACTGTTATTCCTAGATCTCTCTGTTCCACTGCATTCCTCAATGCCCTACCATTTACCCTGTATGTTCTATTTGGATTATTCCTGCCAAAATGTAGAACCTCACACTTCTCAGCATTAAACTCCATCTGCCAACGTTCAGCCCATTCTTCTAACCGGCATAAATCTCCCTGCAAGCTTTGAAAACCCACCTCATTATCCACAACACCTCCTACCTTAGTATCATCAGCATACTTACTAATCCAATTTACCACCCCATCATCCAGATCATTTATGTATATTACAAACAACATTGGGCCCAAAACAGATCCCTGAGGCACCCTGCTAGTCACCGGCCTCCATCCCGATAAACAATTATCCACCACTACTCTCTGGCATCTCCCATCTAGCCACTGATGAATCCATTTTATTACTCCAGCATTAATACCTAACGACTGAACCTTCTTAACTAACCTTCCATGTGGAACTTTGTCAAAGGCCTTGCTGAAGTCCATATAGACTACATCCACTGCCTTACCCTCGTCAACATTCCTCGTAACTACTTCAAAAAATTCAATAAGGTTTGTCAAACATGACCTTCCACGCACAAATCCATGCTGGCTACTCCTAATCAGATCCTGTCTATCCAGATAATTATAAATACTATCTCTAAGAATACTTTCCATTAATTTACCCACCACTGATGTCAAACTGACAGGTCTATAATTGCCAGGCCTACTTCTAGAACCCTTTTTAAACAATGGAACCACATGAGCAATATGCCAATCCTCCGGCACAATCCCCGTTTCTAATGTCATCTGAAAGATCTCCGTCAGAGCTCCTGCTATCTCTACACAAACTTCCCTCAAGGTCCTGGGGAATATCCGGTCAGGACCCAGAGATTTATCCACTTTTAAATTTCTTAAAAGCGCCAGTACTTCCACCTCTTTAATTGTCATAGGTTCCATAACTTCCTTACTTGTTTCCCACACCTTACACCATTCAATATCCTTCTCCTTAGTGAATACCGAAGAGAAGAAATCATTCAAAATCTCTCCCATCTCCCTCGGCTCCACACATAGCTGACCACCCTGATTCTCTAAGGGACCAATTTTATCCCTCACTATCCTCTTGCTTTTAATATAACTGTAGAAGCCTTTCGGATTTACTTCCACCTTATTTGCCAAACCAAACTTGTAACTTCTTTTAGCTTTTCTAATCTCTTTCTTAAGTTTCCTTTTACATTCTTTATATTCCTCGAGCAATTCCTTTACTCCATGCTGCCTATATCTATTGTTGACATCCCTCTTTTTTCGAACCAAGTTTCTAATATCCCTTGAAAACCATGGCGCTTTCAAACCTTTAACCTTTCCTTTCAACCGAACAGGAACATAAAGATTCTGTACCCTCATAATTTCACCCTTAAATGACCTCCATTTCTCTATTACATCCTTCCCATAAAACAACTTGACCCAATCCACTCTCTCTAAATCCCTGCACATCTCCTCAAAGTTAGCCTTTCTCCAATCAAAAATCTCAACTCTAGGTCCAGTCCTGTCCTTCTCCATAATTATATTGAAGCTAATGCTATTGTGATCACTGGACCCGAAGTGCTCCCCAACACATACATCTGTCAGCTGACCTATCGCATTCCCTAACAGGAGATCCAACACTGCCCCATCTCTAGTCGGTACTTCTATGTATTGTTGCAAAAAACTATCCTGCACAACCATCCAGCCCTTTTACAGAATGAGCTTCCCAATCTATGTGTGGAAAATTAAAATCTCCCACAATCACCACCTTGTGTTTACTACAAATATCTGCTATCTCCTTACACATTTGCTCTTCCAACTCACGCTCCCCATTAGGTGGCCTATAATACATTCCTATCAGTGTTACTACACCTTTCCCATTCCTCAATTCCACCCAAATAGGCTCCCTAGAGGAGCTCTGTAATCTATCCTTTCAAAGCACCGCCATAAGATTTTCTCGGACAAGCAATGCAACACCTCCTCCTTTGGCCCCTCCTACTCTATCACACCTGAAGCAACTAAATCCAGGAATATTTAGTTGCCAATCACACCCTTCCTGCAACCATGTTTCACTAATAGCTACAACATAATAATTCCAGGTATCAATCCACACTTTAAGCTCATCCACCTTTCTTACAATGCTCCTAGCATTAAAATAGATACATTTAAGATACTCTCCACCTCCTCCTCTCTTTTCATCCCTAGCAATGCATTCAAATTTATTATCCTTTTCTTTCTTCTCCCCTACAACTTCGGGCTGAGCGCATCCCTTCTCCATCACCTGCCTTTCCTCCCTCACACACTGTCTACTTACTTGCTCTACTGGTGAACTAACCTCCTCTCTCATAGTTTCCTCAAATTGATTTCCGCCCCCCCCCCATCTTACTAGTTTAAAGTCTGCCCTGTAGCCCTAGCAAACCTCCCCGCTAGGATATTGGTCCCCCTAGGATTCAAGTATAACCCGTCCTTCTTGAACAGGTCACGCCTGCCCCAGAAGAGGTCCCAATGATCCAGAAACTTGAATTCCTGCCCCCTGCTCCAATCCCTCAACCACGCATTCATCCTCCACCTAATTCCATTCCTACTCTCACTGTCGCGTGGCACAGGCAGTAATCCCGAGATTACTACCTTTGCGGTCCTTCTTCTTAACTGCCTTCCTAACTCCCTATACTCTCGTTTCAGGACCTCTTCCCCTTTCCTACCTATGTCATTGGTACCTACATGTACCACAACCTCTGGCTCCTCACCCCTCCACTTCAGGATATCTTGGACGCGATCAGAAAACCAGGACACCAGCCCTGGATCATTTCCTAACAGCTTATTGCACACTTCTACATCGGGAATTCTACGTACTGAGTAAGGGCACGTTTGACAAGCTCTACCTCATCGAGTCCTTTTACAGCATGGGAGTCCCAGACAATATCTGGAAAGTTAAAATCACTTACTGAATCAACTTCTGTTTCTTGGCATGGTCTGCGACCTCTCTGGAAATTTGTTCCTCTAAATCCCTCAGACTGTTGGGTGTAAGCAAGTCCCAGTAATGGCTACAATATCATAATTCCCTGTCCTGAGCTTATCTGGCTTTCCTACGATGCTTCTTGCATTGTGATATACACATCTCAGCACATTCATTGCACCATGCTCAACCATTTGATTGCTGACTCTGTCTGAGGTCTGAACAACATCTCACTGGTGTCAAGAAAACAAACTCTCCCTCATTGGCACAAAAAAAAAGGAGCAGATTGTGGATTACAGGAGAAATGGAGAAAAGCTAGCCCCTATTTACATCAATGGATCTGAGGTTGAGAGGGTAAATAGCTTTTAGATCCTCAGCACAAACATCACCAAGGATCTCATATTGTCTGTATATACCGGCTGTGTTGTGAAAAGAGTATAGCAACCCCTTTTTCACCTCAGATGGTTGAAGAAGTTTCGTATGGGCCTCAAATCCTAAGAGCTTTCTGCAGGGAGACAATTGAGAGCATCCTGACTGGCTGCATCACTGCCTGGTATCTGAACTGTACTTCCCTTAATCACAGGAACCTGCAGAGAGTGGTGCAGACAGCCCAGCACATCTGTAGATGTGAACTTCCCATGATTCAGGACATTTACAGATATAGGTGTTTAAAAGTGGCCCAAAGTATATTGAGGACCCAATTCACCACAACCACAAACTGATCCAGCTGCTACCATCCAGGAAACGGTACCACAGCAAAAGGACCAACAGGCTCCGGGACATCATCTTCTACCAGGCCATCAGACTGATTAATTCATGCTAATATAATTGCATTTCGATGTTATATTGACTGTCCTATGTACAAATGATTTATTAGAAATTACCATAACTTACACATTGCATATTTAGATGGAGATGTAACGTAAATATTTCTACTCCTCATGTTTATGAAGGATGTACGTAATAAAGTCAATTCAATTCAATTCACCCTCTCCACTATCTGTTCTGTCACTCTGGCTCCAATACCCCCTACAACTTATTTTAACCACATCACCTCTCCCCCCACACTAGCTCTAGCAAGCTTTAACACTAGGATATTAGTCCCCTTCTTGTTCCATTCCCATAACAAACAAATCCCCTAACACCCCCTTTGACTTTCCACTGCCAGGTAATCCCCCCCAACAGTTTCTAAAGTGGTCTACCTGGTGTTGTGTGGGATGGCCACAAGAGTACTCTGCGACGGCTCTTTAACCTCATTCCCCTTCGTAACTGTCACCCAGTTTCCTGTGTCCTGCACCTTGGGAGTAACTCACGTCTCTTCGTGTCACTCACATCTATCACCCCGTCCGACTCCCAGCTGGTCCAGAATTCATCCATTTCAAGTTCCAACTCCTTAAAGTGCAGGGTTACAAGCTGCATTTGGATGCACATCTTGTGTGAGGGCATCAGGGACACTGGAGGTCTCCCCACCTTCCCACCAATGTTCCCTCTAATTTGTAATGACCAGTGTGCACATAAATCATGTATTGTGCATATGTGACAACATGTCCACAGTGATTTTTATATAGTGAGGTATTCATTTTCACAGAAAGCAAATCACTGTCGATAAGGACTTTGATCTCCTCTTTGTGTGGGAGTTCATCTGCACTCTCACACAAACTACGTAGCAAGACTGTAACAGGTAATGAAGGATTTTCTCACCAAAGCTTTTGCATGTTGTCCGTAAGTGGTTTGTTTGCTAAATTACCCTTTAAAAAGTCAGAGTTCCAAATATCCCTCCACTTCTTCCCACTTGTAAATTCTACAGCAACTTTTGCATCACCACAATACACACAGGTAACATAAGTTTCTATAATGGACATAAATATTTACTGTGAACTCTCCTGAGGAATTAAGGGTATATTAAAAAAAAACATTTTGAACCTATGTAATCTCTGGCTAAAAGAATATTTGGGACTGAATAGGAGTTTTTGAACTGAAGTAAACTCTGTTTTCAGCGGTTTGCTAAGACAGGCTCATTACCAGTTCTCTGCGGCTTGCAGAGAGACACACTGAGAGATGATAATATTATACATTGTACCCTCGTTAGCTGATAACATTATGCATTCTATCCTCATTAGTTGATAACATTATACATCTACCCTCGTTAGTTGATAACATTATACATTCTACCCTCATTAGCTGATAAAATTATACATTGTACCCTCGTTTCTGTAAAAGGAGGAGGACTCGCTGATTAGGACAGGAATGAACACGTCTGTAATTAAGTCAGGGCCTTGCAAAGGTAATAACTGATATGGACTGGACAGTACATCCATCTGTAATTAAAACCTTCATTTAGTGAACTCTCTTATCTAAGTAATTAAGTTTTGCGCATACAGACTTGGTGGGCATACCAGTTCAAATAACATCTTGCAATAGTAATGTAGGGGCTTACTATGTATAAGTACATGGCTGTAACCTGACTAAGTCAGTCCACTTGTCAGATGGTGGCAGTGCTTACGTGCCTTCCCTTTGACAACTGGGTCTCAAACTCCTAGAGGAGAATGCGCAATAAACTGTGGTGACGATAAGAAGCTGGTCTCCCAAGTTTTATTCAGATTCCACTTTAACGTTTAGCATCACGAACAGGATCCCAAAATAGGGAGTGCCAAGCAGATGGGCTGAGTAAGCGGCTGGACCACTCTGGGGACAGCAGAGACTGAGTCCAATTGGTATTTTACTTTTTGTTAGGTCCTTTCAAGGTAGGGACCCTCGCCCAAGGCTGATTATGTACCTTGATAGGATTGGGAAAGAATCTGTTGGGAGACTCGTATAAGGTAGGCCCCATAAAGAAAAGAAAAACCAGCAGTTTGCTCAGTGTGTCCGCAGTACTATACAAATGTTTAATGCGACCACGCAAGACTTATTTGGTCTCTGCCACATGATTCTCTCAGCTGATGAGGGGTGGAAATGGAAGGCAGAACTGAGATATCAAAACCTATCAGGAGTTACATAATGAGAATGAACAGACAGACCAGATCATTCAAGCCTTGGAAAGGGCTCTCCAGCAACCTGTAAACATCACTAAACTACTTCAATGCAAACCTAAGCCTGGGGAAACAGGACCACACTATCGGAAGCGATTTCTCGCCTGCTACGGCACTTTCACAGAAAACCAAGTCTTTACTGATGGGAATCTGTTCCCCCCAGTTTATTGTCTTACTGCTCCAATGCGCACCAACTAAGTTAGCCAACATGATTAAAACAAATAAAATGGATTGGCCTGACAATGACTGAAATCGAATGTGATGAGCTTTGACATATTATTGGGACCCTACATTCGTATCCCAATCAAACCCAAAGGGAACTATTATTAAAGATGAATCTGTTCAGCGGGAAGGACACGGGAGGGCTATATGTGGGGATCAGAAGTAGGAACAAAAACCTACCAAGGGACAGGTGGGGACAACAACCTGTTTAGAAATTGACAATCAAGGATGTTTCCTACCATGAGTACCACCCCTCAGGAAGAGCCCAATGCAATATTGCAAGTTGCTGAAATTCCCCTTCTGTTTCTGATTGATATGGGGGCATCCACAACCTCTCTCTACCAGGAAATGGCATCGGAAAAGGATTCCAGCTATCAGACGTTACAATCACTATGTCTGGGTTCGAAGGGGCGGAGCATATGTATTCACGTACCCAGCCACTGCAGGTGGAATTCCAGGGGACCCAGTGTGAGGTTTCATTGACAGTCACCACCAGTCGGGGGTGTAATCTAGCAGAGAGAGACTTGCTCTGTCCGTTGGAAGTCGAGATTCTCTGCGTGGACAAGAGTATCACTCTGGGACTAGTGAACAACCGACAACATCCCCAGTTTTTGAACACCAAGTGGTGGGCACTTAATCTGGACTCCACTGTGTTTGAACCCCTTCTGCCAGTGGGAACCTTATGTGACTCTGTGCTATGCATTCCTCGAGGGACAGAAGTTCCTAGTCACAGTGATTGGAGATTAAAGGAAGAGAGGGCAGTGCATTACTGGCCGAAGTTCCGGATTTCCTTTGGCGACAGATAGGACTGGTGGTTTCCTATACCACCGTTAGGGTTTGCCCTGGGTTCAAGCCAAAGAGCTTGGGTTCCTTGCCTACATTTTGATGTAACAAGCCTCCAGCAACGAGGGAGACTGGCAAAACTTGGTCGCGGGCCAACTCAAATACTGGAAGGACTCTGATCCAAAGGCGGGACATCTGGTAAGACACTCTTTTAATATTGACCGAACCCTAAATGTTGTACCCCGTCTCTGGGCAACTTCAGGCCATGAAGTCGGCCGCACCAACTGCCCCTGTCTGGATCACCGTGATAGATTCTCCCATCCATTCCGCAATACACCCTCAAGCCGGAGGCAATGTTTTATGAGAATGGAAGCCCTTTTGTGGATCCAGCAGGAAAACAATATTCTGGCGATGCGATAGTAACGGACAGTGAAGTAATTGAGCAGGGTTCTCTTGAAGCAGCTGTCTCCACCCTGAAGGCTGAGCTGTTTGCTTTGACTCGTGCCTGTATCCTAGCAACAGACTAAAGTGCGAACGTTTACACAGACTTCCGTTATGCATTTGGAGTTGAACATGACTACGGGGCTCTCTGGGAACAGGGGGATTTCTGAATTCTTCTGGCCACCCCATTAGTAATGTCACCTTTGTAAACAACTTACTCACTGTTCTACAGCTACCTCGAGTTTTGGGTATTACTAAATGTGCGGCCCACACCCACATGTCTGACCGGGTCACTAAAGGCAATGCTTTAGCAGATAAGACAGCGAAAAGTGCAGCACAATCCTCGGTAGTTGTAGTCTCCTCGGGTTCCCATCAATCAATCCTCCATGACTTAAGCAGAATGGGTTTGCAGACATACAGGAGGTATGTACTTTTCAGGGGGACGTCTCTGAGGAGGAGCGCAAACTGTGGTCCCAGATGGGGTGCCAGAAAGACCCTGACCTTGGTTTTAAGATTACCCCAGCTGGACAGGTTTGTGTTCCTACACAGTTTTTACCAATATTGGTCAATTATATACATAATTGTACACACCTGGGAAAGGAGGGAATGGTTGGTAATCTGTACCCTGCACTCCGGGTACGACTCCCTTGACAGGTGGACAAGTTGATTTTACTGAGTTGCCTAGAGTACATTGCTATAGATACTGCTTAGTTATTATAGATGTGTTTAGTAGATGGATTGAAGCTATTCCAAATACCAATAATAGCACTATGACTGCTGTGAAGGTATTAGTATGGGATATAATTCTCAGGTATGGCCTGCCAGAGATGCTGAGCTCTGACAATGGCCCACACTTTGTGGTGAAAGTAAACGAAGGGGTATGTAATGAACTAGCTATCAAGCAATAGTTCCACTGTCTACACCACCCATGGGCCACTGGCATAGTGGAAAGAGTCAATGGTACTCTGAAGAGGAAATTGGCCAAACTAACAGTGGAGACTGGGCTCACTTGGTTGAAGGTCCTGCCGTTAGCCCTATTCCACATGAGGGTTACCCCACAGGGGTAAGCAAGGTTATCACCAGCTGAAATCATTTATGGACGGCCCATGAGGACACCCTGTGGACCTAGACCATTGCTCCCAGAAAGTCTACCAGCAAAATTGGATATGCATACCCCTGGAGAAGAGATGGGGAAATATATATGTCAACTAAAAAAGATTTTCCAAGCATTACGTTCACAGGTATGACAGGCTTACAAGGAAGAGAACTACCCCGCAGAGAGGAGTGACTATCCCACCATAGAACCTGGGAATTTTGTCCTGAACAAGAACTGCGATCGAGGAAAACTCAGACCTCGGTGAAGAGGAACATATCAGGTGTTACTGACCACTTCCACGGCTGTGAGACTGAAGAGGCAATCTCGGTGGATACATCGAACATACTACAAATGTGTTACTGAAGGAACTAAGTAGAAGGACCATCTCAGACTAAATGAAAATGTATTGGTTGATAGTGGTGTGACGAACCTCTACGTTGCTTGCCGTGGACTGTCATTTTAAGAGAGAGTGCCTGAGTGATGTCAGCCGCTGGCTTTCTCAGCTCTTGTTTGATTCTTACTGAGAGAGAGAGAGGGGCAGAACTATTTGACTATGCAGCATGTTTACACTTGCTGGTAGCTTGTGTTTACATAGCTCGTAGTTTGTTTTATTTAAGCAAGGACAGTCAGAGACAGACAATCAGACGAAGAGAAAGAAAGGAGATGGAAGGTTCGAAACAAAGGACCTAGTGGCCAAAGGTCACTGTTTGAACTCTCCTGTGCCCACAAGAGCGGGTTGATTATTGATCCGGCATATACCGAATGTGTGATTGTCAATTTGTTTGATCCACTGGAGTGGATCTGTTGGTTTGGAAGTATCCTGTGAAGACCACTTGTACTAACCCTTGCCTGGGGGTGGTAATTCACGAAGAGGGTACCCTTGTGACAAATCACTGTTGGTGATAATTCCTACAATCCGTATGTGGACTTTGTTGGGAGTATCCCGTGGCCACCACTTTTGTTAACCCTTAGCTGGATTTGGGTGTGTTATGTGGTAACCACTTGTGAGAGGGGATATTCTGTGGAAATCACTGTTGGTAATTTGTGTGTTGGATCTGGATTGGGAGTACCTTGTGGAATCTGCCTGGGTGGTAGTTCCTTTTGAAGATGGTACCCCTGTCATAAGCTACTTTTGGTGATAATTCGTATGTGGATTTGGAATGACAATGAATATGACCTACGGTGAATGTTATCTTGTTTTACCAGCGTGGAATTTGTAGAATTCGATGTATTTGCCTTCTCTTGACATTCACCCTGGATTACAAATTTTTCTCTCTCATCATTGATTTCGTGAATAAACTGAACTTTCATACTTTACCATCTCAAGACTTTAAGCTTGGTATTGCCTGAGCTCAGTGGTTTGGGAGTTATATTTACACATATGTATACTCATAACACCATTAATTTTTGATTATTTTGCTTGTTGTTATATTATAAGTAGATACTAATAAAGATAGTGGTTTTAACATCAAAACCAGACTCCAGGTGAGGTCTATGGCTGCTGGTTTATTTAAACCATTACGGGTACGTAACAGTGGTGTTCGTGTTTATGTCTTTGAGAGGGATTACCTCAGCATCCAGGGGCCCCCATGTTAACACCTTTCTGTCTCTCTGTCTCACCTATGCCAAACCGGTAGAACTAGGGTCTTGCTGGGTTTGTGCCGAAATTCTGTAGCATGGTAAAACTATGATTCCAATGTCAGTAATTCCGTTCAACCAGAGTGAGGAACTCTCAGCCTGGGCTTTCTCAAATCAGGGAAGAGAAGTGAGGAACTGTGATCCAGTCAGAGATGACTGTGACTGTCAGTGTTTTGAGGGATGGTATCTCAGGCCCACACCAAATGGAGGTTCCTTTACTGGGAAACATGCATCCTGACCATACTTGCAGGTGCCCAACAGCGAAGAGGAATAACTGAGACTGAGCAATTTTGGATGATCACTTTTCTGTCCTATGGAGTAGCCAGGAATTCATGAGAAATAATCAATTTGGCTACAGCACTTGAGCTGGCCACAATACTGCAGAGGCCCTGACAGAAACACAGGGCCAAGTAACAGAAATATCCACTGAAATGATTGCAATCCAGCAAACAGTCGTACAGAATCGTATGGCTTTAGATTTTATCCTCGCTGAGAAAGGGGAACCTGTGCTATTATTGACACAGAATGTAGCACCTATATCCCTGATGATTCTAACATTACATCCCTCTCCAAGCACACTGCCAAGGAGATTGACAGCATCAAGAAAGTAGGACAGGATTTACACCGGTTCACTGAAGGGTCGAAATGCTGGTCTTTGAAGGACTGTTCGGTAATATGTGGGGCATGATATTGCATTATGGCCCAATAGTTGTGCATATCATTGTTATAATTACTGTTGTACACTGATAAATCAATGCTATAGTCGGTTGCTTTCTCTGTAAAAAATTACCGTTTTGTTGATCATTTAATGATCAAAAGGAGGGAATTATAAAGTATGTAAAAGTGTTAATAGTTTGTTAAAAAAAAGCAACCTGTTTTTCTGAAAGAGACTGCTAGTGATCAACAGATGTGCTAAGCCATGCTGAGCCATATTTCTGCTTGAGCGTAGCTGTCTACGGTTTCTAGATGCTTATCTACTTGTGCATTCACGTGTAGAGATAGGACAGCTTCAGTCTGTTCTGTGTGTGTAAGCCATTATGACTGTTTTGTAAATTGTCTTTAGGGGCTGTCATGTAGTAAATAACTTTGGCTCCAGCCTGTCTTGTGTGGGGGATATCTGGACGGATATATCTGTGGTGTAAGGGAAATTGTTAGTCAGTTAGTGGATAGGTAGGAGCAGTGAAAAACTGTCCCTGTTTGAGCGACTAACTGAGTAAGCCCCGGGTGCTTAGAATAAAGTGTTTGTACTTATACGGTCTCTGAGTGACTTTATCCGGATTCAACTTCTACACAATGGGAGTGGTTTTAAAGGGGTGGGTTGCTGGAAGCACGTTACCAGACCTGGAGTGATTGCAACTCCGTCTGACAGAGGCATAACTGGTTCTTCTGAGCACATTCAGTCTCACACCAACTATTTCCTACCTTCCTTTGTACAGGTATGTAATATCTAAAGGACCAGTGTTTGAGTAAATCAGACTCACCAAACTTTCTCCTGACTAAATCACTGGAATCCGCAAGTCTGTTGG
Source organism: Hemitrygon akajei (assembly GCF_048418815.1). Lineage (NCBI taxonomy): Eukaryota > Metazoa > Chordata > Chondrichthyes > Myliobatiformes > Dasyatidae > Hemitrygon > Hemitrygon akajei. The sequence goes on from NW_027331952.1 coordinate 2,200,092, forward strand.
GTCCTCTCCAATTGATGCTCTCAATCCTTTGGTTGGTTCACTTGTTGGTGTTCCCTCGTCTTCAGTCGTGGTTTGCTTCCAGTTGGGGTTTTTCTTCCAATAAATCCCTCACCGCAGGTCTAACTTTAACATGAATGATAATGAAGCACATTAACAGTAAAAAGAACCAAACATTTCTGCTTAATTTCTGCTAAGAACAAAACTAAGATGGAAATATCCTCTCCATGTGCACTGTATCCAGGGTTTTCAGCATTTGGTAGGTTTACTTAACCATACATCCCTCCACCACCCCCACTGTCCCTCTGAACTCCATTGAGTACAGGTCCAGAACCATCAAATGCTTCTCATACATAAAGCTGATTATTCCTGAGATTATTCATGTAAACCTTGTTAGCAACAACTGTACTGAATACATTTCCAGGAATAAGAGACAAATTGATACCAGGATAATTTACAGGGAAAAGTTGTGGTTTCTTCACTGTTCTACCATCACAGAGTGAGCCATTTCCTTTTCCAGATTAAAACAGATCCATTTCAGGAAATATAAACCATTTCAGGGTGAATGTAATAAAAAGAAACTGGAATTACCAGAAACACTCAGCAGGTAAGGAACAGCTATGGGCATAAGAACAAACTTTACAATTCAGGCTAATAGCGTTTTGTCAGAATAGCTTCAAACATTTTCAGTTTTTAGTGCAGATGTCCAGCAACTTGAGTTTCTGTTTGATTCCCACTGCCTGACAGCTTGATCCAGGCAGCTTGGTCCCCAAGGGCATTTTACTTGGATCTAAAACTGAGATATCCAACCTTACAGACTCACACAGCTGAACCTGCCACTTACCCACCCTGAGAGTCTCACACATCATCAGCACATCTCAGACTGGGTAGTGCAATCTGGGATTTCCCCACAACCAATGTCCAGCTTCTCGAGATATCTTCTTCATTGCAGAAGGACGAGCATCCAGCCCCATCTGTAGAAGCACTAACCAAAGTCAAAGCCAAAACACCAACAGTTCCATATGCCTGGAATGCTGATCGCAGGATTATAGCCCAAGCACCAACTCTCCCAGTACTCCTTGCTGCCAGTAAAATGCTGTAGGGTGTCAGCCAGTCACTGTTCAAAAACTAGCACCTCCACACCAATGCACAACAGAAGTGGTACCTGATGACCCTCCGGCATTCCAGCTAACAAAAAACGATTCTGGAAATAACTCAGCAAGGCCAAAGGTGCAAAAGAACACTTCACAATGAAAAAAAGTTTAGAAGAAAGATTGCTGATATATAACATTGCGGAGGTGGGATACAGGGTGGACCGAGGTTGACCCAGATGGTTGATGTATATCACTGAAGTGGGGGTGATGAGACTGGACAGAGGCTGAACAAGATAGGCAAGGAATGACCAGATGGAACCAGGTGGGAGAAGGGATCAAGGACAATCAGTGATGATCCTCCAGCAATACACAGATAGTGAATGAATAGTACATACTACTGTATAAAAAGATTCTAAAATGACAAAGTTAGAACAAAACAAACAACAAGAACTTTGGCATTTACACTTTGACCCTCACCAAATTTTTATCAACACACCATAGAAAGTTTCCCATCCGGACACTTCACGCTTTGCATGGTAACTGCTCTGCCCGTGACTGTGAGGGACTGCAGAGACCTTTGGATACAGATCAGCACATCACAGAAACCACTTTCCCCCCTAGGCTTCCCAGTCCCTCGGTAAAGCAGGCAGTGAAATCAAAGATCACACAACATGGGACACTTTCCTTTCTCACCCACCCCAGTTCGGGAGAAGACACAACAGGCATAAATCTCAAGGACAAATGTGAGGCATTTTGAGGAAAGTTAAAGAGACTTCGTGGCCAACATCAGACATCCCAACACAACATGGCGGAAGCATCACCACCCATCCAGGGACTATGCGCACACACCACGTGATCTTATGTCACAAAGCAGAGGGCAGGCCGGCTCTGCGGTAAACAGCTTCACGTGACATTTTGGTGGGTCTTCAATTTCAAATCTGCAGAAATAGACAGTCTTGACTCCCGGTTTGGATCATTCAATGCAGATGAAGAGAAGTCTACACATTTTTAATGAGGCCAGGTAACTGGGTACTAAATGAGCAATTAGCCCTCAGTTCGGGGCTCATGGCTGAAACCAGATCTCCCCACTCCGGATCAGTCTCAATACTCCAAGGGGAAAGTGATATCATCGGCCCACTGACAGCGATCCCGACCCCTGGCTCCCCGGCCCCGGAGGCATGGACACTTCCCCAATCCTGAAGACAATCCACTTGAACACTGAGCGAAAAGGAAAAAAAACACCAATCATCCGGAGACACAGCATGCGCGAAGAGATTGTTACATCTGCGGTTGAAAGGGAGAGGCAAATGGGGTTACGTGACTGGTAGAGTCTACCATCACTGCTGACAGAGCACTCCAGCTACCCACCACTCTGTGGAAAGAAACAAACTTGTCCCTCACATCTCCTCTCATGTTAACTGTATCAGACATTTCAACCCCCAGGAAAAACATAACGTCTGTCTACTCTATCTATTCCTCTCGTAATCTTATAAATGTCCATCCAGTCTCACCTCAGCCTGCGTCGCTCTGAGAAAAAAAAAAGTTTGTCCAACCTCTCATTATACTGCACACACTCTAATGTCGACAATATCCTGGTAAACCACTTTTACACCCTCTTCTATTATTCTGACATTTCACATTCTTAAAATAAAGCAGTGATCCCAACTGATCTAAGACAGGGAATGTTTTCTAGAATTAAATGTCAGCAATTGTGAAAAACTGAGTTTAAATGTATTTGGCTACAGTGTATGTAAACTTCTGACTTCAACTGTAGCCACTAATATGAAAAAAAGAAAATTTGCCAGTGTATCAAGCAGATAAATGGCAGATTTTCTGTTCTCATGGATGAATCAACAAGCATTAATAGATTATTTGAAATGTGAAAGTGACAAGGCAGGTGATCCCCATTTTATGATTTTAGATCTAATTGAACTGCCTGATCAGAAAGCTGAAACTATTGCTGAGCATCTATTGAACTGTCTCATTAACCATGGGTTTGATGACTCTTACTTCAAACAGAACCTTGTAGCATTTGCTAGTGATGGGGTGAGCGTATTACATAGTGTCAAATCTGGTGTTGCTACAATTCTCAAGGAACATTACCATGATGTGACAATTTGGCACTATCTTAATCACAGATTAGAACTTGCAGTAGGTGATCCAGTTAGAAAAGTTCACGGAATAAATCATTTTCAATCATTTACAGACAATTAGTACTCTGTTCACAGTAGATTACCTCTGAACTGTCTGAATGTGCCTCTCAGAATCAGAATCAGGTTTATTATCACCGGCATGTGTCATGAAATTTGTTATCTTTGCAGCAGCATTTCAATGCAATGCATAATACAGAAGAAAAAAAACACAAAATAAAATAATAAAAATAAATAACTATATCAATTACAGTATACATATATACTTGCTCATCGTGATTTTTATAAATGACCTGGATGAGGAAGTGGAGGGATGGGTTAGTAAATTTGCTGATGACACAAAGGTTGGAGGTGTTGTGGATATTGTTGAGGGCTGTTAGAGGTTACAGTGGGATATAGTTAAGATGCAAAACTGGGCTAAGAAGTGGCAAATGGAGTTCAACCCAGATAAGTGTGAAGTGATTCATTTTGTTAAGTCAAACATGATGGCAGAATATAGCATTAACGGTAAGACTTGGCAGTGCGGAGGATTAGAGGGATCTTGAGATCCGAGTCCATAGGACACTCAAAGCTGCTAAGCAGGTTGACACTGTAGTTAAGGTGGCGTACAGTGCATTGACCTTCATCAATCATGGGACTGAATTCAGTAGCTGAGAGGTAAAGTCACAGCTATATAGGACCCTGCTCACACCCCACTGTGCTCAGTTCTGGTCGCCTCACTACAGGAATGACGTGGAACCTTAGAAAGTGTGCAGAGGAGACTTACAAGGATGTTGCCTGGATTGGGGAGCATGCCATATGGAAATAGGTTTAGTGAACTCAGCCTTTTCTCCTTGGAGTGACAGAAGATGAGACGTGACCTGACAGAGGTGCATAGATAGTGAGTGGTATTGATCATGTGGATACTCAGAGGCTTTTCCCCAGGGCTGAAATGGTTGCCACAAGAGGACACAGGTTTAAGGTGCTGGGGAATAGGTACAGAGGGATGTCAGAGACAAGTTTTTTTTTTACTCAGAGAGTGGTGAGTATGTGGAATGGGCTGCCAGCAACGGTGCTGGAGGCAGATACGATAGGGTTTTTTAAGAGACATTTGGATAGGTACATAGACACATCAGAGAAAAATAGAAAACAAACTAGCTTGGAAAAATAGAGGGCTATGGGTAAGCTGAGTAATTTCTAAGGTTGGGACATGTTGGCACAACTTTGTGGGCCAAAGGGCTTATATTGTGCTGTAGGTTTTCTATGTTTCTATGAATAGAGTAAAAATCGTGCAAGAAACAGAAATACTATATATTTTAAAAGTGAGTTAGTGTTTCTGGGTTCAATGTCCATTTAGCAACTGGATGGCAGAGAAGAAGAATCAGATCTTGAATTACTGAGTGTGCGCGTTCAGGCTTCCGAACCTCCCTATCTGATGGTAACATTGAGAAAAGGGCATTCCTTGGGTACTGGAGGTCCTTGATAATGGACGCTGCCTTTCTGAGACACTGCTTATAATCCTCTGGTAATCTTATAAACGTCTACCCAGTCTCAGCCCAGCCGGCACGGCTCCAGAGAAAACAACACAATCTTGTCCAACCTCTCGTTATAGTTCAGGTCCTCTAATCCAGGCAGTATCCTGGTAAACCTCTTCTGTGCCCTCTCCAAAGCCCCGATATCCTTCCGAAAATGAGGGCGACCAGAACTGTCAGAAACGCTCCAGATGTGCTCTAACTAGTTTTATAACGCTGCGACACTACTTCCCGACTTTTGAACTCAATGCTTCAACTAATAAAGACAGCCATGCCATTTGCCGTCTTAACCACCCGATCAATCTGTGCAGTCTCTTTCAGGGAGCGATAAACTTGGAGTCTGAGATCTCTCTGATCATCAACACTGTTTTGCATTTAACAGTGTACTGTCTCATACATTCGGCCTACCGAGCTGCCAAGATGATCATCACTAATCAAATGTCACAGTTCTCCCAGATCCTGCTGAATTTATTGCCAAGTGCACAAGTACGGAAAGGTACAGGGATAGAGAGACACTGACTTGCAGCAGCATCACAGGCAAGTACATTCAGATAACACACGCGACATAAATTATACAATTCTCCCTCAGTGTCAATATAGAAATATGTTTTACGTCATCCTGCTAACAGGACCGGAACAACAGGGGCTGAGCGGTGGCTCATCTCAGACGGTTCGGTGTTAAGGTCTCACAACCCGGACCGACCCCGGCAGATTCTGTGAAGGAAGCGAGGCGAGGCCGCCAGTTCGGGAAAGTTCATCCCCTCCCCCTTCAGTGTTCACCGATCACCTTGCGTTTCTCTGTCTCTTCCTCACTCCCACCTTTTATTGTCAGGTCCTGCCGAAGGGTTTCGGCCGGTAACGTCGACCGTACTCTTTTCCTAGATGCTGTCCGGCTTGCTCAGTTCCTCCAGCATTTTGTGCGCGTTTCTCGCATTTCCAGAATCTGCAGATTTTCTCTTGTTTGAGTTCGGGAAAGTTATCTCACGACCCACCGTCAGACCTCTCCGCTCAGGACCGGCTTCAGTACTCACCGAAGGGAAATTGTTGGTGTTGCCCCGCAGAGAATAATCCGTCCCGGCTCCCCGCCCCAGGAGGGAGAACCCCTCCCGATCCCGATCCCACCACCGGCCCGTTTCCACAAAGGACGAAAAACAACAGGGCCCATCTCGGACTGAGCATGCGCGATGTGAAACATGCTTCATGAGGCAGTGGGCGGGGCATCGCAACCAAACCTGCAGATGCAGCGGATCTGCGATAAACGGGATCACGTGACGGTGGAGCGTCTCCCACGTGACCCGGAGACTTCGCTCCTCTCCCCTCACACGCTGCCGGACCCACCGCCGCCTTTCCCACATTATTTCAATATTTCCCTATATAATTTCCATATTTACACCAGATTTTCCCTCCATATCTTCTCCGATCCCTTTCCCTCCACCCCCAGGTCACAGAGTTCTTATAGTTAGAGTTTCGATTCCCATCTCGGTCAGTGACACAATTCACACCACACAGGAAATTTGCTGGTTTCATTTAAACCAGTCTATGTTTATAAACACTAATTTCTATTCACATTCCTCTGGCCTCACTGGACAGGAACACTGAAACATCAAGTGAGAAACAGGTGGGCCATTCAGCCCCTCTAACCATCAACAAGATGATGGCTGCTCTCCCATCACAGTTACATGTTTCAGCCCGATCCTCATTTCCTCGATCCCTTCGATCTCCACACATCTGCCGGCCTCGGTTTTATGTGAGGACGATCACTGGGTTTTCACCGCCCTCTGTGGTGGGGCTTTACAGACATTTCCCCTCATCTCAGTCCCGGACAGTCCACCCCCTTTTCAGAGACTGGGATCCCTGGTTCAACCGGTAATAATGTTGTGCATTTCAATGTGTTCACCTCTCAGTCCATGATTCTCTAAATGAAAGGGTTATCGCATTTGATCTTTCTTCTTATGATGACCACCCACTCCAGGGATCAGTCTGGTGAATCTTCATTGCACTCTCTATAATAAATACTCTCTAACCTCTTTGTTCATTCTCTATGGAATTAATTACCATCTTCTGAAGCCCTGTGTTGCCCCAACCACTCACCTCCCACCCCGTCACTATTTCCACCTTCCCACCTCCCCCCTCACCTGGATCCGCCTCTCACTCCCCAGCTCTTGCCCCATCCCCACCCCTCACCTCTTTTCTCTGACTATTTCCCGTCCACTCTCAGTCCAGAGGGAGGGTCTCGGCCCGAAATGTTGACGGTCCATTTCCCTCCACAGATGCTGCCCGACCCACTGAGTTCCTCCGGCAGTTTGTTCTTTGGTCTGTATAACTCGTGTTAGTATGGGGAGCGGGATTTTACACCATATTCCAGGGACAATCTCATCAAAACACAAATTGTCATTTTGCCTCAGACCATTGGCCCTGCTTGCAGGGCAACAGTCTGCCGGTGTTTGCCCCCAATGTGGTGAATCCCTCTGCTCCCCACCACCGTGGGCTCAGACATTTCCACAGATGAGCCCGTCCTGTCCCCACCGGGACAAACATCCTGTCCGCCCCCTCTCACACCATCTTCATCCTTTCAATAAAATCCCCCTCTCCCTCCCTCCGCGGGGAACCGGCATCAAACCGACGGCCCGAGCGGTCTTCTCCTACCTCTCAGCGCTACATCAGACTCCGGGCGCAGTAGACGCTTCACAAACCCCGCAACTTCCCTCGGAGGGAAATGGAAATAAATCAGTAAACGGGAAATCGAACTGGAGTGGGAGACGATGTTAACAGGGGTAACGCCCATTGCGTTGGTCCGCCTCCTCTATTGGGTGTAACCAGTGATTGACAGTCCTGCGCACCAATGGCAAAAGCGCAGCGCCTGAGCGTTTGTTGTCTGCGGTGGGGAGTGGTCACGCGATTAGCAGACCAGCCGTTGAACCGACCAGGCTCGAGCACAGCAGCGCGTGGGTGACGTAAGGCGCGTGTGGGGGGGGGGGGGGGCTGTGTGACGTCACCTGCGGGACCTGTCGTATTTAAAAACATCTTAATGCACGTGAGCAGTGATTGTTTTACTGGAAAGATAAATCGCTATTCATGCCTTCAGGTCGGAGCTACGCAGTTGGAATATTTCTTTTCAACCGGGAGACTGTCAAGTTCATCAACTCCAGCCATCGCTATTCTGCCATCACCCCTGCTAGTGTCCCCTTCCAATCAACATTGGTGAACTCTTCTCCCGTGTCTCCATAGTTCCCCTCACTCCACTAATACTGATGCATTTTGTACCTTTCCCCTCTCGAAGTACAGGGTGAATTCTAACCTGTTGTGATCACTGCGTCCGCATGTTTCCTTTCCCAGAGACTTCCTAATCAAATTTGCTTCTTTGCACAAAACCCAATCCAGAATTATTTTTACACTAATGTGCACAATTGCAAGCTATTCTAAAAGCATCTCACAGGTATTTCCAAACTCCCTCTCTTGAGATCAATCTGATTTTCATAATCAACCTCCACCCATCCCGCTCGTGAACTGTTTGTCCCACTCCCATCGGAGGTGGTGGTGGGGGGAGGGGGTGAGGGTAGACTACGCAGCATCCTCACCAGAACAACCAGACTCTGGGACAGCTACTTTTCCCAAGCAGTTAAGGCTGTTAAATACCCCTAACCACTAACCCATCCTTCCACATCACCAAACACCGCTACTTTATAATTTTCTGTCTGTCATCTTATTTGCAGGCATCCTATGCCGAGCGTCACTTTATGGCCATAAAATCAATCCATGCACATTATATAAGCTGTGGATATATGTTTTCACTATCATGTTTTTGTACTGCTTTGGAGACGGAGTAAGAATTATTTCCATCTCATTTAGACTTGGCTTCTGGAAATGGAATTAAACAAACTTGAATCTTGAATAAACATTTCAGCAGGCTGCTGCGTCACATTTCCGTCTCTCAGCGTTATTGTGGCAGAGCGCCACCTGGTGACAATGGAGTCCACAAATCGGGGGTCCTGTTACAGCGGCAAATCACCACCAGGTGGAAGTGTTGTCCTCAAAAGGGAGAGGTTAACAGCGATAAGGAGGGGTGTAGGGGCTGGAAGCCAACTCTGCAAGTGGATGAAGTAGTCATCGTCCCGAACGGTCCTTGCACATGAGGCAACTCTTCAACATCGTGCCTGTTGGGGTCATCCACTGTTTCCAGTTTTCCAGTTGTGGCCTCCTCGACATCAGTGAGAGCCGATGTAGTCTCTGCATTCTGCACTCTGTCCCGATGCGATTAGGCAGATGTTGGAGATGCAGAGTAACATACACAAAATGTTGGAGGAAGACAGGAGGTCAGGTAGCTTCTATGGAGAGGATAAAGCAAAACAGAGATTTCCTGCCGAGACCCTTCATCGGGACTGGAAGTGGGGAGAAGCCGGAATAAGATGGTGTGGGGAGTGGAAAGAGTCCAAGTTGGTAGATGATCGGTGAAGGCAGATGAGTGAAGGTGAGTGGGTGGGGGAGGTAGGAGATGAAGTGAAACGTTGTGAGGTGGTAGGTGGAAAATCAAAGGGCTGAAAAGAAGCAATCTGATAGGATAGGAGAGCGGACCATGGGAAAAAAAATGAAGTAAAAGAGGAACCAGAAGGAGACGATCCGCAGTGGAGAAGAGAGAAGTGGGGAGACAGATTGGAGGAGACGGGCGTGTGGGCTGATGAAAAGAAAAGGTGGAGGTAGAAATTAAAGATATCGATGTTCATGCCATCGGGTTGTAAACTACCCGGATGTAATATGAGGTGTTGCTTCTCCAACCTGAGGGTGCACACATCGAGTTAGTTAAAAGATGAACCGGAAGAGAGAGTGGATTAATAATTTTCCCCTGGGATCCCTATTAAATCAACATTCTCTCACCTTAAACCGGTGTCCTCTGGTTGTTGATTCCAGAAAAGTGGGGAAAAGGACTGCGCACATTCCCCATTTCTGTACTCTCATATTTTGGAACACCTGAATAATGTCAGCCTCAATCTCCTGCACTTGAAGGTGTTGATGGACCATCAATAACTCTCGGAGACGTGAGGCGAGATATAGGCTTTTATTAGCTGGAACAAGCAACAAATGACCACCACACTACATCCTGGAGACTGAGGCCGGGGCTGTGTCTCCAATCGCCTTTATACCGGGGTCCGTGGGAGGAGCCACGGTCCGTGGGAGGAGCCCCAGGAGCAGTCAGCAGTGGGGGCGTGTCCAGACAGGTATATGTAATTCACCACAGGTGTGAAATTCCAACCTGCCCAACCTCTCTCCAGAACTCAGCCCCTCGAGTAAATCGACACTGTACTCACTGCTTGACGTCCTCTCTCCGAAAGCAGCACGACCAACAATAACCTTACCCTAATGCAACCTTACTAGCCTCTTCTCTTCTTCAGACCATGAGACATGAGACAGAGGCTGCTCAGCCATTCCTTTGGGTCCAATTGATCATCTCTCTCAATCCCAATCTCCCGTCTTCTCCCCATAATCTTTGCACATCCATTTAAAATACACTCAATGACTTGGCCTCTACTCCGTCCGTGGCAATGAATTCCAAAGATTTACCAGTCCCTAACTGAAGAAATTCCTCCTCATCTCTGCTCTCAGCGGATGCCCTGTATATTGAGGCCGTGGCCTCTGGCCCCAGACTCACACAGTATAGGAAACATCTTCTTCATAGCCACTCTGTCGAGGCCTTTGAATATTAAATAGGTTTCAATGAGATCCACTCTCTTTCTTCTAGACCAGAGAGTACGGGGTCAAAGCCATCTAACGCTGCTCTTACGTTAACCCTTTCATTCCTGGAATCATTCTCGTGAACTTTCTCTGGACCCGCTCCAATGCAAGCACATCTTTTTCTCAGATAGGAGGTCGGAAACTGCTCACAATACACTAAGAGCGATCTGACCAATACGTTATAAAGCTACAGTATCACATTCTTGCTCTTACATGCTGATATTACAGTTGTCATCCTTAATCGACTCAATCTTCAAGCAAACCTTTAGGAACTCCTGCTCAAGGACTCCGAAGTCTCTATACACGTCTGATTTTTGAATTTTCTCAATTTTTTTCCCTACGCCCTTATTCCTTCTACCAGATGTACATGACCGAACACTTGCATACACTGTATGTCATCTGCTACTTCGTTGCCTGTTCTCCAAACCTATCGAAGACCTGCTGCAGACACTCACTTTGCTCTAAACTACCTGTCCCGTACCTAACTTTGCATCAACTGCCAAGTTCGTCACCAAGGTATCAACTCCGTCATCAATATCATTCATAATTAGCATGAAAAGATGCGGTCTCAATACTGACCCCTACGGAACATCATTAGTTACCAGCAGCAAAACAGAATTCTCCACATTATTCTGACTCTTTCTCCCTTGTCAGTCAGCCGACGTTCGATCCATACGTATCTTCCCCGTAATTCCATGAGCTGTGATCTTGTTAAGCAGTCTCACGTGCAGCACCTTAGAAACATAGAAAACCTGCAACAAAATGCAGGCCCTTCGGCCCACAAAGCTGTGCTGAACATGTCCTTACCCTAGAACTAGCTAGGCTTACCTATAGTCCTCTATTTTTTTTTTAGCTTCATGTGCATATCCAGGAGACACTTAAAAGACCCTATCGTTTCTACCTCAACCACCGTCGCTGGCAGCCCATTCCACTCACTCACTACTCTCTGCACAAAAAACTTACCCCTGATATCTCCTCTGTACCTACTTCCAAGCACTTTAAAACTGTGCCCTCTCGTGTTAACCAATTCAGCCCTGGGACAAACCCTGTCTGTCCACACGATCAATGCCTCTCATCATCTTATACAACTCTATCAGGTCACTTCTCATCCTCCGTCACTCCAAGGAGAAAAGGCTGATTCTACTCAAACTATTCTCATAAGGCATGCTCCCCAATCCAGGCAACACGACTTGTATATTCCCTCTGCACCCTTTCTATGGTTTCCATATCCTTCTTGTAATGAAGCGACCGGAATTTAGCAAATAACTCCAAGTGGGGTCTGACCAGAGTCCTGTATACCTGCAGCATTACCAATCTGCTCTTAAACTCAATCCCACGGAAGGCCAATGCACCGTATGCCTTCTTAACCACAGGGTCAAACTGCGTAACAGCTTTGAGTGTCCTATAGACTCGGACCCCAAGATCCCTCTGATCCTCCACCCTGCCATGAGTCTCACCATTAATACTATATTCTGCCATCATATTTGACCTAATAAAATGAATAACCTCACACTTATCTGGGTTGAACTCTATTTGCCACTTCTGAGCACAGTTTGGCATCCTCGCAAAAACCCGCTGTAACCTCTGACAGCCCCCCACACTATCCACAACACCCCGAACTTTGCATCATCAGCAAAATTACTGTCCCATCCCTCCACTTCCTCATCCAGGTCATTTATAAAAACCACAAAGCGTAGGGGTCTGAGAGCAGATCCCTGAAGCACACCAGAGGTCACCGACCTCCATGCAGAATACGACTCGTCTACAACTACTCTTTGCCTCTGTGGCCAAGCCAGTTCTGGATGCACAAAGCAATGTCCCCTTGGATCCCATGCCTCCTTATATTCTCAATAAGCCTTGCATAGGGTATCTTGTTAAAGATGATCTGAAAATTGGAGCAAACAACAGCCTCTGCCTCTGCTTTATCTATCCTGCCTGTTATTTCCTCAAAGTATTCCAAGAGATTTGTCCGACACGATTTCCTGTAAAAGCATCATGCTGACTTTGTCCTACTTCAACATGCATCTGCAATTACAGTTTCCAAAAAACTCACCCTTAATACACTCGAACATATTCCTGACCAGTGAGGTCAGACTAACTGTACTATAATTTTCATTCTTCTGCCTCCCTCTCTTCTTAAAGAGTGGGGTGATATTTGCAACTTTTTAGTCCGCCAGAACCATTCCAAAATCTAGCGATTCTTCATAGATCATTACTCACTACTTTAAGAGAAAACTTAGTGCTGTCCAGTAGGAAGTTGTTGGAACTCGGCAGATTAATGCTTTGGCTCTGACTAGATTGGCCGAGTGGCATTTCCCTGTGTTGTAGTGTTCTATGACTCCAATGCCTTCACAATTTCTTCAGCTACCTCTTTCTGAACCCTGGGGTGTTCACCTACTGGTCCAGGATTCTTATCTACCTTCAGGCCTTTCAGCTTCAAAACACGTAAAAGCATGTATCCCCACTTCTGCCCCAGGTACTCCTAAATGTTTGGCATTTATGTAATAAATTCAATGACACAATTGTAGTAAGTGATTTCAATCTGCAGGAGAATAGGGAAAGTCAGATCTCAAGAGAGGGAATGTATTGAATGCTTAAAAAATGGCTTTTTAGAGCAGCTGATGGTTGAGGCTATTCGAGGAACTGCTATCTTACATAGGGTTTTGTGTAATAACACAGATATTATTAGGGAGGTTAATGTAAAGGAAACTAGAGGGCAGTGATCATAATATGGTTGAATTCCTACTGCAATTTGTGAGGGAGAAGCATAGGTCACATGTGTTGTATCGCAATGGAATAAAGGGAATTATAGAGGCATGAGAGAGGTGATTCCCCAAGTGGATTGGAGAAGGATACTGGTGGGGATGATACCAAAGCAGAAATGGCTGACATTACTGGGAATAGTTCATAATGTACCGGATAGATATGTCCCGCAGAAGTAATTCTCAAACAGTGGGGCTAGGCTACGGTGGCTGACAATATAAGTTAAGGACTGTGTAAAACCCAAGGAAAGTGCATATAAGGTAGCAAAAGTGAATAGGAAGTTCGATATTTGGATAGCTTTTAAAATCCAACAACAAGCAACTAAAGGAAAAACTATATGAAGGGGAAAGGTGAAATTCTGACAGAAACTAGACAATAATATAAACTATTATAAAAATGCAAAAGTGAGGCGAGAGTTGATATTGGACCACTGGAAAATGATGCTCATGGGGTACAAATGGGAAAGAGATGGTAGATGAACTTGTCAGGTACTTTGCATCCGACTTCTCTGTGGAAGACACCGCCAGTGTGCCAGAGATCCGTGAGTGTCAGGGAGGAAGAGTGAGTGCCATTGCGATTACAAAGGAAAACGTGCTAGGCAAACTCAGGTTCTTAAAGTGGATAAGTCACCTGGACCAGACGGATTACATCCCAGAGTCCTGAGACAGGTTGCTGAAGAGCTAACAGATTCATTGGTCATGACCTGTCAAGAATCATTTGATTCTGCTGAGGTCCCGGAGGAAAGGAAGATTGCCAATATCAATCCTCTCTTTGAGAAGGGATGAAGGCAAAAGAAAGCTAGTTATAGTCCAGTTAGCCTAACTTCTGTGGCTGGGAAAGCGTTTGAGTCTATTACAACAGATGATGTTTCGGGGTACTCGGAGACTAATGATAAAATAAGTCAAAGCCAGCACAGCTTCTGTACAGGGAAATCTTGCTGAAAAATCTGTTAGAGTTCTTGGAGGAAGTCATAATCAGGATGGACAAACAAGAGGCAGTGGATGTAATTTACTTGGACTTTCAGAAGGCATGTGATAACGTGTCACATATGAGACTGCTTAAAGGATAAAAATCAGAAGAAATGCTGGTGTGGATAGAGGAATGGTTGACAGCCAAGAGGTGGCAAGTCTGAAGAAAAGTTGCCTTTTCTGGATGGCTAACAGTGACTAGTGGTCTTTAGGGGTCTGTAATCGGTCAGCTACTTTTCCCATTGTTTGTCAGTGATTTGGATAATGGAACTGATGGCTTTGTGGCAAGGTTTGCGGATGATACAAAGATAGGTGGAGGTGTTGGTAGTGCTGGGGAAGCAATTCGATTTGCGCAGGACACAGACAAATTTGAAGAATGGGCAAAAAAGTGGAAGATGGAATACAATTTTGGGAAAAGTACGATAATGCATTTTGGCAAAAGGAACAATAGTGAACTATTATCTGATCAGGGAGAAGGTTCAAACAACAGAAGTACAGAAGTATATATGAGTCCTCAGGTAAGACTCGCAGGTTAATTTACAGGTTGAGCCTGTGGTAAAGAAGGCAAATGCAATGCTGGCATTTATTTAAGGTGAAGTAGAATCTATAAGCAAGAAGATAATGCTGGTATTTTATAAGACACTACTTAGGCTGCACTGAGAGTATTTGGGACCCATATCTCAGAAAATGCGTGTTGTTATTGGAGAGAGTCCAGAGGATGCTCAAGAAGATGATTCCGGGAATGAAGGGGTTAAGATATGAGGAGCGTTTGCCAGCCTTGGACCTGTACTCCTGCACTGACCTATGTTTAATAAATGTGGGTGGTGGGGAGAGGGGTGTTAAATCTCACAGAAATTCACCGAATTTGGAAAGGTGTAGATAGTGTGTTTGAGGAGAAGACTTCTCGTATGGTGGGGGTAGCCATAACAGAAGGCACAGCCTCAAAACTCAGGAGCAACCTTTTCGAGTAGTTAAGGAGGGTTTTATTTAGTCAGAGAGTAGTGAATCTGTGGAATTCTCTGAAATAGACAGCGGCGGGAGCTAAACTGTGGGTACATTTATGGCAGAAGCTAATAGTTTGTTGATCAGTCAGGGCATTGCAGGACATGTCGAGGAGGAAGGTGCATGGAGTTGAGTGAGAACCGGGATCAGCCATGATAGAATGATGGAGCAGACTCAATGGGGCTGAATGGCCTAATTCTGCTCCAATGTCTTATGGTCTTATACTGCTAGTGTCTTACACAGTGAAGATTGACACAAAATACCTGTTACGTTTGGCCGCTATTTCTTTGCTCTATTACTAAATCACCAGCATCACCTTCCAGCGGTACAATATCAACTCTTGCCTCTCTTTTACTCTTTTTATATCTGAACAACTTTTGATACTTGATATTATGGCTCACTTACCTTAATTTTTCATCTTGTCTCTCCCGTGTGTGTTTTTTTAAGTTGTCTCCTGTTGGTTATGTAAAAGCTTTAAAATCGTCGAACTTCCCACTATTTTCTTGCAGTATTATATGACCCCACCTTTTCTTTTATTTCTTTCAAATTCTGTGGATGCTGGAAATCCAAGCGACACATACACAAAATGCTGCAGGAACCTCGGAGGCCAGGCAGCATTTATGGGAAATGGTAAACAGTCGATGTTTCGCACCGAGACCCTTCAACAGGTCGGGGGGGGGGGGGTGTGGGGAGATGAGACGTCAGAGGAAGCAGAGTGGGGGAGAAAGGGGTGGAAGAAGTAGTAGGCGATGAAACTGGGAGAGGAGGATTAGTGAAGTAAAAAAAAACTTCTTAGGATATAATTTCCTTAACGATTCTCGAAAGTTCATTGCTAATGCCTCCATATCTCTTCAGCCACAACTTTCAGTTCTCTGGGGTGTACATCATCCAGTCCAGTGACCTATTTACCTTCAGACAATCTCTGTTTCCCAAGAACCTTCTCCCGAGAACTTTACAATTCTGACTACTGACAACTGTGACTTCCTTATTCCTGCCAGTGTCTTCGATAGGAGTGATTTATAATACTTATTCGGTTCACCTGCCATCACTTTGTACCCCCACCCCATTACTACCTCTCCAGCATTATTTTTCAGAGGTCTGATATCCACTTCCGCCTTTCTTTTACACTATATGTACCTGAAGAAAAATGTGGAAACCTTTTTCTATATTACTGGCTAGCTCACCTATGTATTCCATCTTTTCCTTCTTTAATTATTTTAGTTGCATTCTGTTTGTTTTTAAAAGCTTCCCAATCCTCTAACTGCCAAGTAATTTTTGCTCTAAGCCCTCTGGTTGGGTTTTATGTTGTCTTTGACATCTGTTATGAGCCATGGTTTTCACACCTTACCCTTAGAATACCACTTCTTTTACCAAGATCCTTCTTTGGGACCGTTGATACCCACATATCTGGAGAATTAACAAGCAAAGACAATAGAAAGTAGTGCAAAATCGGGAAAACCTTTGCCAAAATTTAGTTCAAGGCTGAAACCTGTCAAACAGAGCTCAATAATTAACAAATACAACAAAGGCAATAAACACTTCCATCAATACCAACATTGACTTTTTAATGAAAATATCGGTCCCATTTCATCAGTAAAATTTACAAAGATAAATAAGAAATGACAACATTAGAGAACTCTATTTACACTCAGACCCACATAAGATTAAACTACCTTGGACAAAAGGAGGAAGAGGAAAAACAAACGGAAAAAAAATCACACAACAGTCAGATAAAACTTCTGTAGCCTTCTGGTAAGCCTCAGGCTCGCTCAGCTCACTTTCTTCTAGGGGGAGCAGTCTTTGCCCCTGCCAAGGTGTGTAATCGAGTGTGTGTGGATGCTGTGTGATGTACCCCACACTGCAAAATAACAGACAATACACCATATGCAATTAAATAATTACACTTTATAAGTACTTCTTGGTGATGGGTTAGTAGAAATAAATGCAATAAAGGCACCAAGACAGTAACTCTATCAGTTCTGTGCACAAATAATTCGTTGCTCATGAATCAGGTATCTTTTCCTCCAGACGATGTCCTCCAAACTCCACCGACCCTCGAATGGGACCACCCTTGGATGTCGACCAAAATGCTCCTCACAAGTCTGTCCTTGTCCCCTCTCCTCACTAAAGACCCTGGGCCTCGGACTGCCACTTGGGGTGGGTTCAGTCAGCCAGCTTACAGAATTTCTCGGGTCGTGTCTCCTCCCTCTGTCCCCTCTGTGCCTTCTGACCAAAGCCTGCAAAAAACAATAGCTTTCACACGCAAGAAAGAATTACATCTATTCAGTTGCTTAGGAATGGCAATCCAAAGTCAAGTAATCTATGGTTAAAACCCAAATATGCTGCTATAGAGAACCCTTTACATCAGCACTTAATATTACAAAGAAGCCATTTTATTAGCCATAGCAGTTAACATGAAAAAGAAACCCCTTACACTTCTAACTATATACTTTCAACAGAAATGAACAGGATTCAACGCTCCATGTGTGTATATGCAATCGCAATCAGAAATACAGACCAGAAAACTTAAATGAGAGTCTGACTCAGAAAAATCAATTATCAATATGGAAGAAAACATTAACCAGTGGAATGAGTTTGACCCTCCTTGGGAGACATCTCAACGATCTGAGCAGATGAGGTGGTGACGAGGAAGCATCAAGCACCTGACTGAGATTTGGAGACCTCTTCCCAGAAACAGAGGGATTCCTTGCAGAAATACAGGACAAGGTGGTTAACAAAAAGAATTTAAAAATATCAGAAATACATACAATACAAACAAACAAGGCAGTAAGTGCAGAAAATGCCAAGAGAAACCAGACACAATCCAACACAGTCCAGGATCCTGCAGCAGTTTAACTCAATCTGATTTCTTATGCAGGTACAATGAAGTTCTAAATATCATTCACCAAAACCTTGCTTTAAAATACAAACTCATGAATGACAATCATAACTTCATTAAGGCACCATAAATTCAAGCCTGATCCAGTTAGGGACAGAATCTCATAATTTATATGATCATCAATAAATTATTACAGATAGGATAATCTACAATAACCACCCGGATATAAAATTAAAGGATAAACAAGCAGGAACAACTCCCTCAATGGATATAACCATTCTGAATACATACATCTGCCTCGACCAATGGGGCATCTCACCACAGACATTGTTTGTGTCGTTAGTCTGACAACTGAATTATTTTCCCTGTCAATCAGCTTCCAAATGTTGCTACTCTGTTACTTGTTGCCATGCCCCGCTGCTGAATCCCTTCTGCTCATCATACGTTCTTACCCCGACCATCATCCAGAGCCCCAAACTCAGCCCTGAGTGGACCCGCCTGTGGTTTCTCATCCAGCTCAATTGAACATCCAACTAATGGTTTCCTATTCTGCTTTCAGTCTCTAGAGGACAGTGGTGTTTTCTAACAACCCTTTAGAAGCAGGGAAAATGACCCATAATGTTGAAATGAACCCTGATTAAGGAGGTTAACTCCCAATGTCATTTTTCCTCAGCCCAGAGATTTGAGGAGCGAAGAACATCTCAGACAGAACTGCAGTCAGCTCGACCTCTTCAGTCTGCAGGAAATTCAAGGGAAACCTCTTCACCCACAGAGTGGTGACTGTTTGGAACCCATCACCACAGGGAGAGCAAGAGGGGAACAACAGGGGAGTATTTAAAAGGACTGTCATGGAACAGAATCACTGGCCGGGTCCAGCAGGCCTGAGTGCACTAGTTGTGTTATAAATTCACTAAGTACCAAAGACAGAGTTTAAAATAGAACTGATTTATTTGTCACAGATACAGAACCATAGAACACTACCTCACAGTACAGGCCCTTCAGCCCTGCGATGTTGTACCCACCCATATAATCCCCTAAAAAAAGTACTAAACCCACACTACCCGGTAACCCTCTATTTTTCTTTCATCCATGTGGCTGTCCAAGAGGCTGTGAAAAACCCCTAATATTTTATCCTCCACCAGCATCCCCGGCAAGTCATTCCTAGCACCCACAACCCTCTGTGTAAAAAAACTTACCCCTGATGTCTCCCCTAAGCTTCCCTCCCTTAACTTTGTACATATGCCCTCTGGTGTTTGCTATTCAGATCCTGGCTATCCACCGTATCTATGCCTCTTATAATCTTGTAGACCTCTATCAAGTCCCCTCTCATTCTTCTACGCTTCAAAGAGAAAAGTCCCAGCTCTGATAATCTCACCTCATAAAACTTGTTTTCCAATCCAGGCAACATCCTAGTAAATCTCCTCTGCACCCTCTGCATAGCTTCCACATTCTTCCTATAATAAGGTTACCAGAATTGATCACAACACTCTAAGTGTGGTCTCACCAGAGATTTGTAGAGTTGCAACATGACCTCTCTACTCTTGAACTCAATCCCGTTATTAATGAAGCCTAGCATCCCATAGGCCTTTGTAATCTCCATATCAACCTGTGCAGCGACCTTGAGGGATGTATGGATTTGAAACCCAAGGCCCCTTTTTCCATCCACACTCTTAAGTAACCGACCACTAACCCTGTACTCAGCCTTCTAGTTTGTCCTCCCAAAATGCATCACCTCACACTGATCCGGATTGAAGTCCATCTGCCACTTTTCTGCCCACCTCTATATCCTGCCTATATCCTCTTGTAACCTTCAACAACCTACAGCTCCATACACAACTCCTCCAATCTTAATGTCATCTGCAAACTTGCTCACCCATCCTTCCACCTCTTCATCCATGTCATTTATAAAAATCACAAAAGCAAGGGTCCCAGGACAGATAACTGCAGTACTCCACTAGTCACCAACCTCCAGGCAGAATACTTTCCTTTTACTACTACCCTCTACTTTCCTCCTTTAAGCCAATTTTTATTCAAACAAATAAGTTTCCATTGATCCCATGCCTCTTGACTTTCTGGATAAGTCTCTTGTGAGGCTCCTGTCAAATGCCTTACTAAAATCCATGTAGACCACAACTTCCATGCTACTCTCATCAATTTCTTTTGTTCCCCCTTCAAAAAACTCAATTAGGCTCATGGGGCAAGATCTTCCCTTCACAAAGCCATGTTGACTATCCTTGAGTAGACTGTACTTCTCCAAATGCTCGTAGATCCTACCCTTAAGAATCCTTTCCAATAGTTTGCAGACCACCAACATAAGATTCACTGGTCTATAGTTCCAGGATTCTCCCTATTACCTTTTTCAAACAAGGGTACTACATTTGCCATTCTCCAATCCTCCAGCACCTCCCCTGCAGCCAAAGAGGATTCAAAGAGCAAAGCTACTGCTCCAGCAATCTCTTCTCTCACTTCCCACAGCAACCTGGGGTATATCATGTCCGCAGCCCTGGGGATTTATCAATCTTGATGTTCTTAAGAAGATCCAACACTTCTTCTTCCTTAATGTCCACATTGTCCAGCACACAGGCTTGTTCTATTTCAACCTCACCCTGACCAACATCATTTTCACTTGTGAATACTGAAGCAAAGTATTCACTTAGGACCTCCCCAACCTCCTCCGCCTCCAGGCACATGTTGACATCTTTATCCTTTATTGACCCCACCTTCATTCTTGTCATCTTTCTGTTCTTGATATATGGATAGAACACATTGGGGTTCTGCTTAATCCTACATGTCAAGGCCTTCTCATGCCCCCTTTGAGCTCTCCTAAGTCCCTTCTTACTCTCTTTCCTGGCTACCCTAAATTTCTCATGAGCCCCTCCTGCTTCCTGCTCCATATATCTAACATATGCTTAAGGCACAAACTAACGGAGATGGGAGTAGACTCTCACATGGTGGATTGGATAGTGGACTACTTGACAGACAGACCTCAGTATGTGCGGTTGGGAGACTGTAGGTCTGACACGGTGGTCAGCAGCACAGGAGCGCCGCAGGGGACCGTGCTCTCTCCGGTCCTGTTCACCCTGTACACATCAGACTTCCAATACAACTCGGAGTCCTGCCATGTGCAGAAGTTCGCTGATGACACGGCCATAGTGGGGTGTGTCAGGAATGGTCAGGAGGAAGAGTATAGGAAACTGATACAGGACTTTGTGATATGGTGCAACTCATAATACCTGCATCTCAATATCACCAAGACCAAGGAGATGGTGGAGGACTTTAGGAGATCTAGGCCTCATATGGAGCCAGTGATCATTAATGGAGAATGTGTGGAGCAGGTTAAGACCTACAAGTATCTGGGAGTACAGTTAGACGAGAAGCTAGACTGGACTGCCAACACAGATGCCTTGTGCAGGAAGGCACAGAGTCGACTGTACTTCCTTAGAAGGTTGGCGTCATTTAATGTCTGTAGTGAGATGCTGAAGATGTTCTATAGGTCAGTTGTGGAGAGCGCCCTCTTCTTTGTGGTGGCGTGTTGGGGAGGCAGCATTAAGAAGAGGGACGCCTCACGTCTTAATAAGCTGGTAAGGAAGGCGGGCTCTGTCGTGGGCAAAGTACTGGAGAGTATAACATCGGTAGCAGAGCGAAGGGCGCTGAGTAGGCTACGGTCAATTATGGAAAACCCTGAACATCCTCTACATAGCACCATCCAGAGACAGAGAAGCAGTTTCAGCGACAGGTTGCTATCGATGCAATGCTCCTCAGACAGGATGAAGAGATCAATACTCCCCAATGCCATTCGGCTTTACAATTCAACCGCCAGGAGTAAGATATGTTAAAGTGCCGGGGTTAGGACTCAATGTGTTAAGTAAACTACTTAAGAACCTTTTAAAAGCTATTATGAATGCTTTTTGAGAGAGATGCATATCATATTTTTACTGAGTTAAGTATTGTATGTAATTAGTTTTGCTATAACAAGTGTATGGGACATTGGAAAAAATGTTGAATTTCCCCATGGGGATGAATAAAGTATCTATCTATCTATCTATCTTCCTCGATGTGTTGCCTCATGTGTTTCATCAGCCACAGTTCCCCTTTCCTACCATTTTTTCTTGCCTCAGTGGGACATACCTATCCTGACCCAGCACAAGTGTTCCCTAAACTTCCTTCATATTACTTCTGTGTTTTCACCTTTGAACATCTGTTTCCAATTTACTCTCGCTAGTTCCTGCCTCATCCCTTCATAGTTAGCACTTCCCCAGTTAAGCACTTTCCCATTTTGTCTGTTTTCACCCTTTTCCATACCTATGCTAAAGCTAAGGGAGTTGCAGTCACTCTCATCAAAATATTTCCCCACCAAGAGGTCTGTCACCTGACCAGGTTCATTACCCAGAACTAGATCCAGTATAGCCTCTCCTCTCATCGGCCAGTCCACATACTGTGTCAGGAATCCTTCTTGATCACACCTGACAAATTCAGCCCCATCTATCCCCCTTGCATTCAGGAGGTGCCAGTCAATATGAGGGAAGTTGAAATCACCCATAACTACCACCCTGTCTTTCCTGCACCATTCTAAAATCTGCCTTCTTATCTGCTCCTCGCTGTCCCAAGGGCAATTTGGGAGCCTACAGACTACTCCCAGCACACGTGATTGATCCTTTCCTATTTCTGACTTCCACCCAGACCGACACAGTGGATACTTCCTCTCCATTTCTATAGCCATGATACTATCCCTAACCCCTGATAGTAGCCATGATACCAGCAATGCTACTCACCTCCCCCTTTGCTACCTCCTATCCTATTCCTTTTAAAACACCTAAACCCCGGTACCTGCATCAGCCAAGTTTCAGCAATAGCCACAACGTCGTAGATCCACGTACTGATCCATGCTCTAAGTTCATTCTGTTTATTCCTAATACTCCTAGCATTGAAATACACAAATTTCAACCCCTCTGTGGCTACATTTATGTTTTATCGCCTGCCTGTCCTTCCTCACCAACTCAGAACACACAGCATCATGCCCTTGTCCTTCTACTCTAAACTCTACACTCACATTCTGATTCCGCCCCCCCCCCCCCGCCAAACTAGTTTAAACCCTCCCCAACAGCTTTAACAAACTTGGCCGCCAGGTCCCTTTCCAGTTCATGTGCAGCCCGTCCTTTTTGTACAGGTCAGACCTTTCCCAGAAGAGATCCCAAAGTTCCAGAAATCTGAACTCCTGCCTAAAGCATCTACTCTTCAGTCACACATTCATCTGCCGTGACTTCCTGTTCCTACCCTCTCTGTCTCATGGCACAAGTAGCAATCCTGAGATTACCACCCCTGAGGTCCTGCTTTTTAACTTTTTTCCTAACTCCTATATATGTCATTGGTCCCCACATGGACCACGACATCTGGCTGCTCACCTCCTTTCCTGAGAATGCTGAGAACTCGATCCAATATATCGCAGACCCTGGCACCAAGAAGGCAACAGACCATCCGGGATTCTCAATCTTTCCCACAGGACCTCTTATCTGTCCCGCAAACTATCGAATCCCCGATCACTACAGCTCTCCACTTTTCACTCCTTCCTTTCTGAGCTGAGGGTCCAGTTGCGGTGCCAGAGACGCGACCACTACAACTTGTCCCTGGTAGGTCACTCCCAACTGTATCCAAAATGGTATACTTATTATTGATGGGAACGGCCACAGGGGTGCTCTGCTCTTTCTGTCTATCCTCCTTCCCTCTCCTGACAGTTAACCAGTTACCTGCCTCCTGACTTTTAGGGATGATTGCCTCCCTGAAACTCTGATCTGCTCCAGCTTCAGTTCCCTAACTCGGTTTGACAAGAGCCACAGCTGGATGCACTTCTCTCAGGTGTAGTCATCAGAGACAATTGTACTGTCCCTGACTTCCCACATTCTACAATCGGAGCACTGGACTGCCTTATCTACTGCCTCCATTACCAACTCCAAAGATAATGAAATTAATTAAAGAAACCTACCCGGCCTTACCTTACTGGGAGCAAACTCGTCCTCCCCCTCTGCTCGCCAAAACCTCTCGAGCCAAAGCCTCATAGCTCCACTCCTTCACTGGCCGCTCTCCACTCCAGTCCATATTAAACTCAAGTCCCATTAAAGGTGAATATGCAGCAGAAATTCCTCCCATGCACAGTGACCAGGGTGATAACTGGGTGTGGTGAGCAGCAGCAATAATTACAGAGTTCAGCACCGACAGTTACTCTCAAAATAGTGTTCAGCAACAGTGATGGATAAATATCCAGCGAACAGCTTATTGAAACCTTCTCCATGGTAGTGTGTCACAAGTGTAACATGTTGCAAGGTTTCACTGCTCTTGTAATGGCCTCTCTGCAATGTTTCACTGCTGAGGTAATGATTTCTCTGTAGCAGCAATGTTAAGGTTATGACCAGAGATAACAGGGTTTTGGAGTTCGGGGCTATCTGATGAGAGAAATTTTGTTCTTTCTTGTCAGTCTGGAAGATAGGTTTTCGTGGTCTTTTGCCACGGAGAGATGAGAAGACACGAATGGTGAGAGTGGGCCCTTTTTCTTTGTTTTTAGTTTACTTCACTAACCATATAGTCAAAGTAAGAATTATAAAACTTAATCATTTAATCACATTTTGTTTACTGTTTGTTATTTCATGTTACTGATTTGTAACAGGGGATACATCAAGCAGCATCCACCCAAACGAGATTTCTTAAGTTTGGGTGGGCTGGGAGGCTATCATCCCCTATATTAAGCTGCTAGCTGAAGCAAGAGTTACACAGGGTTCGATGACTGAGTGAATCCCTTCCCACAATCACAGCAGGTGAACGGCCTCTCCCCAGTGTGAACACAATGATGCACATTTGGTTGAATTGGCTGAGAGAAGCTCTTCCCGCAGTCGGAGCAGGTGAATGGCTGCTCCCCACAGTACCTCGCTGGTGTGCCATTAGGGTGGATGACTGAGTAAATCACTTCCCACAGTCTGAGCAGTGAATGGCCTCACTCCAGTGTGAAATTTCTGATGTACCTTCAGATGGGATGAGTAAGTGAATCCCTTCCCGCAGTTTGAGCAGGTGAACGGCCGCTCCCCAGTGTGAACTCATCTATGTATCTTCAGTTAGGATGACTGAGCGAATCCCTTCCCACAGTCTGAGCAGGTGATTGGCCTCTCCCCAGTGTGAATTCGCTGGTGGACCTTCAGTTTAGATGACTGAGTGTATCGCTTCCCACAGTTTGAGCATGGGAACGGCCTTTCTCCAGTGTGAACTCGCTGATGTAGCTTCAGTTCGGATGAGCAAGTGAATCCCTTCCCACAGACTGAGCAGGTGAACGGCATCTCCCCAGTGTGAACTGACTGGTGTCTCAGTAGATGAGATGATTTAGTGAATCCCTTCCCACAGTCTGAGCAGGTGAACGGCCTCTCTCCAGTGTGAACTCGCTGGTGCACTTTCAGTTTAGATGAGCAAGTGAATCCCTTCCCACAGTCTGAGCAGGTGAATGGCCGCTCGCCAGTGTGAACTAACTGGTGTACCTTCAGTGTGGATGACTGAGTGAATCTCTTCCCACAGTCTGAGCAGGTGAATGGCCTCTCCCCAGTGTGAACTCGCTGGTGTACCTTCAGTTCAGATGACTGAGTGAATCCCTTCCCGCAGTTTGAGCAGATGAACGGCTGCTCCCCAGTGTGAACTCGCCTATGTATCTTCAATTTGGATGAGGAAGTGAATCCCTTCCCACAGTCTGAGCAGATGAATGGCCTCTCTCCAGTGTGAACTCGCTGATGTACCTTCAGTTCAGATGACTGAGTGAATCCCTTCCCGCAGTTTGAGCAGATGAACGGCCGCTCCCCAGTGTGAACTCGCCTATGTATCTTCAATTTGGATGAGCAAGTGAATCCCTTCCCACAGTCTGAGCAGGTGAACGACCTCTCTCCAGTGTGAACTCGCTGATGTACCTTCAGTTCTGATGACTGAGTGAATCCCTTCCCACATTTTGAGCAGGTAAACGGCCTCTCTCCAGTGTGAACTGACTGGTGTCTCAGTAGGTGAGATGACTTAGTGAATCCCTTCCCACAGTCTGAGCAGGTGAATGGCCTCTCTCCAGTGTGAACTCGCTGATGGACCTTCAGGTTAGATGAGCAGGTGAATCCCTTCCCACATTCTGAGCAGGTGAACGGCTGCTCCCAAATGTGAACTCCCTGGTGAGCCATTAGGTCAAGTAACCGAGTGAATCCTTCCCCACAAGTTCAGCAGATGACAAGCCTCTGCCCAGTGTGAACTGACTAGTGTGTCCACAGTTGGAATGACCAACTGAATGCCTTCTCAGCCACAGAACAGATGAATGGCCTTACCCAGTGTGAACTTTCTGATGTATGTTCAGTTGAAATGACCGAGTGAATCCCTCCCCACAGTCTGAGCAGGAAGGTTGATCGAGTGAATCCCTTGCTCCTCTTCTTAAGTATCTGGACAGAGACCACAAAACTGGCATGCTAGGTTCAAGCTTCCCATAGACAAATTCCTTGTCATTTTTAACCTGTAATCATATTTACAAAATCCATCAGTGGGTGTAGGACAACATTTCAGATGAGATCACTAGAGTTGTGAAGGTGTGATCTGGCATCACATTGTTACAGTGAAGTTCAATCCAAATTGGAGAGAGAAATCATTTTTAACTCGGCACAGTGCTGGTATCTGGAATGACCAACAAATTCTCTGATACCCTTCCTGTCTCTATAAGAATGGGGCATTTCTGTCATCTCCAATCTGTGACCTGGCTCAGTTTGACTCTCTCCATTGGTATTATTCCCTGTTCCCACTGAGCTGCCTGGGTGCCTGGCCCCACAGTAACTGAAACACTCTCACACAAATAGCCGGTAGTGCATTTCACGCACCCACCACTCTCTCAGTAAAAAACTTACCCTTGACCTCCCTTCGGTATCTATTTCCAAGCACCTTAAAACTATGGCCCCTTGTGTTCGCCATTTCAGCGCTCAGAAGAAACCTCTGGCTATCCACATGATCAATGCCCCTCATCATATACATCTAAAAGAAAAGGCTCTAAACATAAATAAGGAAATTATACATTGCTTTGAGGATTTGTTTGAAGTCTACAAAATTATGAGGGTATAGATAGGGTAAATGCAAGCAGCTTTTTCCAATGAGGTTGTGTGGGACATCAACCAGAGGTCGTGGGTAAGCGGGGAAGGTGAAAATTTAACGGCAACATGTGGAAAAGCTCTTCACTGAAATGGTTGTGAGAGTGTGGAATGAGATGTCAGCACAAGTGGTGACTATGAGCTCAATTTCACCATTTAAAAGAAGTTTGGATGGGAGCCTGGATGGTAGGGGTATGGAGGGCAATGGTCCCGGTGCAGGCAGTTGCATTAGACAGATTATATATTTGTTCCGCATTGCAAGATGGGCTAAATCGCCTGTTTCCGTACTGAATTTCTCCATGTTTCTATGGCAGAGAATCTGGACAAATGTTTGGAAAACTGTTTTGAAGGGAAAATTGGTAGCAGTGACAATGCAGCAGCAGTGGCTGGAGTTCTGGTAGCAATTCGGGAGATGAGTGATCGATACATCCCAAAGAAGTGGAAGCATTGGAGAGGCCGGAGGACACAACTGTGCTGAAATGAGAAGTCAAAGCAACATAAAGGCCAAAGAGAGGGCAAACAAAAGAGCAAAAACTATTGGGAAGCTTTTAGAAACCAACAGAAGTCGACTAAAAAGAAAGTCAGATGAACTGAGGGCTTGGAATTATGATACTGTAGTCATTAATGAGTCTTGGTAGCACCCAGCAGTCTAAGGCTTTGACAGGAACAAAATAGCTGGGGCCTCAATATCTCTTGAAAACCAAGGCTCCCTGCACCAGTTACCTTTCAATATTTATTTTGACAGGCACATACAAACTCCACACATTCAAAATTTCACTTCTGAAGGCCTCACACTTACCAAGTACTCCTTTGCCAGGAAACAGCCTGTCCCAAACCACACTTGTCAGATCCTTTCTGATACCATCAAAATTGACCTTTCTCCAATTTAGAATCTCAACCCGTGATCCACACCTCTCTTTTTCCATAGTTACTTTGAATCTCATGGCATTATGATCACTAATTGCTGTCACCAGCCCTGGATCATTTCCTAACAGCTTATTGCACACTTCTATGTTGGGAAATCTATGTACTGGTTAAGGGCACATTTGACAAACTCTACCCCATCAAGTCCTTTTACAGCATGGGAGTCCCAGACAATATCTGGAAAATTAAAATCACTTACTGAATCAACTTTTGTTTCTTGGCATGGTCTGCGACCTCTCTGGAAATTTGTTCGTCTAAATCCCTCAGACTGTTGGGTGCAACTAAGTCCCAGTAATGGCTACAATATCATAATTCCCTGTCCTGAGCTCATCTGGCTTTCCTACGATGCTTCTTGCATTGTGATATACACAGCTCAGCACATTCATCGCACCATGCTCAACCATTTGATTGCTGACTCTGTCTGAGGTCTGAACAACATCTGACTGGTGTCAAGAAAACAAACTCTCCATCATTGTCACAAAAACAAAGCAGCTGATTGTGGATGACAGGAGGAATGTAGACAGGCTAACTCCTATTGACATCAATCAATCTGGGGTTGAGAGGGTGAACAGCTTTAAGTTCCTCGGCATAAAATCACCAAGGATCTCACATTGTCTGTACATACCAGCTATGTTGTGAAAAGAGCACAACAGACCTCTTTCACTTCAGATGGTTGAAGAACTTTGGGATGGGGCCTCAAATCCAAAGAACTATCTACAGGAACACAACTGAGAGCATCCTGACTGGCTGCATCACTGCCTGGTATGGGAACTGTACTTCCCTTAATCACAGGGCCCTGCAGAGAGTGGTGCAAACAGCCCAGTGCATCTGTAGTTGTGAGCTTGCCACTATTCAGGAAATTTACAGAGACAGGTGTGTAAAAGGGGCCCAAAGGATACTGGGGACCCAATTCACCACAACCACAAACTGTTCCTGCTGCAACCATCCAGGAAACAGTACCACAGCAAAAGGATCAACAGGCTCCAGGACATCATCTTCAAACAAGCGATCAGACTGATTAATTCATGCTGATGCGATTGCATTTCTGTGTTATGTTGACTATCCTATGTACAAATTATTTATTATAAATTACTATAAATTATACACTCCACATTTAGAAGAGAATTAACGTAACGTAAAGATTTCTACTCCTCATGTATATGAAGGATGTATGTGAGAAAGTCAATTCAATTCAATTCACCCTCTCCACTATCTGTTCTGTCATTCTGGCTCCCGTTCCCCCTACAACTTATATTAACCACATCACCCCTCCCCTCACACTAGCATTAGCAAGCTTACCACTGGGATATTAGTCCCCTCTTGTTCAGTTCCCCTAACTAACAAATCCCATATCAACCCTTTGACTTTCCTCTGCCAAGTTATCCCCCTGCAACAGTTTCTTATGTGGTCCACCTGCTGTTGAGTGGGACAGCAACAAGAGTATTCTGTGATGGCTATTTAACATCATTCCTCTTCCTAACTCTCACCCAGTTTCTTGTGTCCTGCAACTTGGGTGCAACTCACCTCTCTTCCCATCATATCTGTCATCCCCTCCATCTCCTGGATGATCTGGAATTCATCCATTTCCAGCTCCAACTCCCTAAAGTGCAGGGTTACAAGCTGCAGCTGGATGCACATCTTGTAGGTGAGGGCATCAAGGACACTGGAGATCTCCCACCTTCCCAACAATGGCCCCACTAATTTTTAATGACCAGTGTGCACACAAATCTTGTACTGAGCATTTTCAACCCAGTGACAACATGTGCATAGTGACTTTTATATAGAGATGTATTCATTTTAACAACTAGCAAATAAATGTCGACAAGAACTTGGATCTCCTCTTGGTATGATCAAGTTCATCTGCACTCTCACGAAACCTATGTAGCAGGCCTGTAACAGGTAATGAAGGATTTTCTCACCAGAGCTTCCGCACACTGTCCATATGTGGTTTTCTTGCTAAATAATGCTTTAAAAAGTCAAATTTCCAAATATCACTCCACTTCTTCCCATTTGTAAAGTTTCTGGCAACCTTTGCATCACCACAATACGCACAAGTAGCACAAGTTTCTATATTGGACATAAGTATTTCTCCTGAAACCTCCTAAGGAATTGAGGATATATTAAAAAAAAATCATTTTGAACCTATGTAACCTCTGGCTAAAAGAATAATTGGGACTGAATAGGAATTTTTCAACTGAAATAAACTCCCGACTTCTCTGGCTAGCTAATGCAGGCTCATTACCAGTTCTCTGCGGCTTTCAGAGAGACACACTGAGAGCTGATAACATTATACATTGTACCCTCATTTGAGTAAAGGGAGGAGGACAGGAATGAACATCTGTCTGTAATTATCTCACGGCCTTGCAAAGGTAATAACTGATAAGGACTGGAAAGTACATCCATCTGTAATTAAAACCTTGATTTAGCGAACTCTCTTATCTCAGCAAACATGAGGAAATCTGCAGATGCTGGAATTTCAAGCAACACAGGCAAAATGCTGGTGGAACGCAACAGGCCAGGCAGCATCTATAGGAAGAAGCAATGTTGATGTTTCCAGCCGAGACCCTTCATCAGGACTAACTGAAAGAAAAGATAGTAAGAGATTTGAAAGTAGTGGGGGGAGGGGGAAATGCGAAATGATGAGAGAAGACCGGAGGGGGTGGGGTTAAGTTAAGAGCTGGAAACGTGATTGGCGAAAGGGATACAGAGCTGGAGCAGGGAAAGGATCATGGGACAGGAGGCCTAGGGAGAACAAAAGCAGGAAGGGACATGGAGAACAGGCAGAGTGATGGGAAGAGAGAGGAAAAAATGGGAGGGGGGAAATAAATAAATCAGGGATAAGGTGGAGGGGCATTAACAGAAGTTAGAGGTCAATGTTCATGCCATCAGGTTGGAGGCTACCCAGACGGTATATAAGGTGTTGTTCCTCCAACCTGACTGTGGCTTCATTTTTACAGTAGAGGCCATGGAAATGGGAATATCAGACATATCAGAATGTGAACAGGACATGGAATTAAAATGTGTGGCCATTGGGAGATTCTGCTTTCTCTGGCTGACAGAGTGTAGGTGTTCAGCGAAACTGTCTCCCAGTCTGCGTCGGGTCTCACCAATATATAAAAGGCCGCACCTGGAGCACCAGAAGCAATATACCACTCCAGCCGACCCACAGGTGAAGTGTTGCCTCAGCTGGAAGGACTGCTTGTGGCCCTGAATGGTGGTGAGGGAGGAAGTATAAGGGCAGGAGGAGCACTTGTACCACTTACAAGGATAAGTTCCAGGAGAGAGATTGGTGGGAAGGGATTGGGGGTGGGGGAACAAGTGGACAAGGGAGTCTCATTGGGAGTGATCCCTGTGGAAAGCAAAAAGAGGCAGAGGGAATGATGTGCTTGATAGTGGGATTCCGTTGGAGGTAGCGGAAGTTACGGAGAATTATACAGTGGGAATTTCCATTTTGTAGCATATGAAGTAAGTCGCATTCCTAGCAGCTCTCTCTTTTAATATATTTTATATCCCACTAACAGATCCCTTTTAGCTTTGATAATTTATTACTTCTACTGAAGGATCTATTACTTCTATTGAAGGATTTACGACTGAATTACAATGGCCGAAAAAAATTGTTCTGGTATTGAACTGAGACGCGGCAAAACTTCTCCTGAAACGGAGCAAACGGAACAAACCAAGAAAACGGAGGAATCTGTTACATTAGCAGGAATATTTTCTTCAATACAAGACATGAAATCATAATTCAGATTGCTTAATATTAAAATTGATCATCTGGCCAGTTCAAATGAGAAGCTTGAAAAAGCTATTTCTACGATTCAAGACTCTGAAAAATTTGGACTCTCAGCTTCTAACACTTCAGCAGACTACAACACGAACTGAGAATGAGCATGATTTATTTAAGCAAACTATTAAAGAACAAGGAGAGGAGATATCTTCGATGGAAAAGAAAATCAATGAAGTTACCTAGGAACTATCCAAAACAAAGAAAAGAATGGTTGATTCAGATAGTAGAGGGCATTAAGGTAATTTGCAAATTCTGGACTGCCTGAAAATACTGAAGCCGGTGATCTGTTAAAATTTTTCTCAGATATGTTGTACTCACTTTTTAATGTGATCCTCAAAGCTAGCCCCTTAATCGACAGCCCATTAATGGTGGATATGTGGAATGCTCTGCCCCAGAAGGCAGTGGAGGCTAAGTCTCTGGATGCATTCAAGAGAGAGTTAGATAGAGCTCTTATAGATAGAGGGGTCAAGGGATATGGGGAGACGGCAGGAATGGGGTACTGATTGTGCATGATCAGCCATGATCACAGTGAATGGGGGTGCTAGCTAGAAGGGCCGAACAGCCTACTCCTGCACCTACTCTCTATTGTCTATTGACAGAGCCCACAGATTTCCATTTTCTCGGTGTTCATCCGAATTACGTCCTCGACCAGTTGTACTTTCTTTGCATTATTATACGACTAAAGAAGCTATTCTTCAAGAAGCCAGAAAGAAGCAGAAATTAATCTTTAATTCAACACAGATTCATATAGTCAAAGTCTATCCTCCTGAAATCTTTGCTGAAAGAAGGAAATATCGAGAAGTTATGAGTGAAATGTATAGATTTATACAGATCCCTTTGCTTTCCAGCAATGCTGCTAATTTTTCCTGAAAAATCTCAGTCACTGAGAATCTACTCTCCTCAGGAGGGATGGGAGTACATTAAAAATCTTAAAGTTAAGCCTACTGAATAAAATATTAAAGTCATTCCAATTATTCAATACGCAATTTTGAAGTATTTGCTGTATGTTGTTTATGGATCTTCTGAGTTAAGTACATTCTATACCTTTTCAGTCTTTGGTATGGGACATGGCTGATCTAATTTTTTTTACCTTATTAGTAATTAGTACATATGTATCTGTTTTGTAGGGTACCTTTATAGTATTGTACACTAATGGTCTCTGTAGGACCTGTTGTGTATTATTTTTTTAATTTATTTTATTTGTGTCAATACTTATAGCTTTAGGTCTGTTATATATATACTCATTTACTTTACTTTTTCGAAAGAAAGAATAATGTTTGTAATATTATTTGATCGAATTTATTCTCTTTTTTTGAATATGTGTTAAAGCTACTTTAGCTGATTCTAAGATGGCCGTTGTTGATTATGTTTTTATTACTATTAGACATAACATTATAGTAGTTGAATTCTGCTTGTGCCTTTTATTATGACTATTGCCTGTGGGATCCTTGCTTTACTTTAATATACGGAGCTGCAAGATGAAGAACAGGGTCAAGGGTTATTAGTTAGCATGGGACCAACCTATCGGTCTCTTTGTTCTTATCTTTTGGAAGGCAGGAGTGGGCGGGGTCTATTAGAGTAGGATTTTTTTCCTTAATTGGGCAGTTCTTTTGATGGATTTCTCTTTTGAAAATGCATCATTCCTTCTGGTTATACCCGCGCATTCTGGTTTAATCTGTACTTGTGTAACATTTCTTTTATATATTAAATTCAATTTTAAACAAGGATGTTAATAAAATCAATATAATATCTTGGAATTGGAACGGTGTCAATCACCCCATTAAGCGTAAAAAGAATAAGAAATTAAAAACACTTAATGCAGATATTATTTTTGCGCAAGAAAATCATATACGAAAACAGGATGAGGACAGCTTTTTCCGCTTTTGGAAAGGGCCTTTGTTCCACTCGCTATCTAATTGTAAAATAACAGGCGTTTCTATATTTCTTAGCCCCAAAATCCCTTTTGTACACCTCAATACTACTACTGATTCGATTGGAAGATATTTAATTGTTACTGGTTTATTATGCGAGCAAAAGGTAGCTCTGGTGCGTGTATATGCATCTAATGTACAAAGTGTAGATAATTCTGATTTTTTTAAGAAACTTTTTTCTGAGTTACCGAATCTCAATAAATATAAGTAGATCATGGGTGGTGACTTTAATTGTTGCTTAAATTCAGTGACTGACAGGTCATCAACCAATCCGTTGCTTCCTAATAAAGCGTCAGCTTGTATTAACTCTTTTTTATTAGAATATGCCCTCGTCGATATTTGGAGATATAAACACCCCAATGATAAAGATTTCTCTTTTTTCTCACACATTCATCACAAGTATTCTCGAATTCATAACTTTTTCTTAGCTTCAAGTCTGTTAAATTCCATTGTTGAATGTGCGTATGACATCATTGTGCTCTCAGATCACGCGCCTTTAATGTTAACCCTTAAGCTTTCGGATAGATTCTTGAAAATCTCACAGTGGAGATTGAATCCCGTATTGTTTCAGGATCCAGCTTTTGTTAATTTTATTAAGGAGCAAATTTCGAGATTTTCTGAATTTAATAATACTGAAGGAATGTCAAATCTGTTTATATGGGACATGCTGAAATCTTTTCTTAGGGGACAAATAATCTCATATTCAGCAGCCTTGAGAAAGAAAACCAAAGCGGAATTGTCAGAGTTTGTTAATAAAATTAAACAGACAGATAAAGCGTGTTCAGTTAAACCTACTGAAGACCTATATAAAGAAAGGGTCAAACTTCAATCACAGTATGATTTGCTTCTGACTTTTCACATTGAACAGCAAATTTTTAAATCTAAACATTTATTTCATATACATAGGGAAAAATCTGCAAAGCTTTTAGCAGGTCAGTTAAAGGCTGAGATGGTCAGCAGACAGATTTTAAAAATTCATCGTCCAGATAGAACAGAAACTTTAGATCCTTATGAAATTAACAAGATATTTATGGACCTATTCTAATCTTTATAAATCTGAATTCTCCGATAGCACTATTATTATGAATAGATTTTTGCAAAGGTTAAACATACCTCAAATTTCGATTCAAGATGTTGATATGTTAGATGCAACTTTCTAACAAGAGGAGATAGCCAAGGCTATATCCTTTATGCAATTAGATAAAGCTCTGGGACCTGATGGTTATACGGTAGAATTTTACAAGACTTTTCATGAAATGCTTATAACACATCTTCATCAAACGTTTACTGATTCTACATCCTCTGGGAACCTTCCTAAAGCTTTTTATGAGGCACTAATTTCATTGATTCCAAAAAAAGGAAAAGACCCAGTGGATTGTGCATCCTATAGACCTATTTTTTTACTGAATGTAGATTTTAAAATTTTCTCTAAGATTCTAGCAAATAGGTTTGAGAATATCCTGCCTAATGTTATCTCAAATGATCAAACAGGATTTATAAAAAATAGGTACTCACATTTTAATATTCGAAGATTGTTCAATATCATTTATTCTCCCTCAGCCAAAGAATCTGAATGTATTGTATCTTTGGATGCAGAGAAAGCCTTTGATAGGGTGGAGTGGCCTTCTCTATTTCAGGTTTTGAAGAGGTTTAATTTTGGTCCAGGATTTATTTCCTGGATTAAATTGATTTGTCAGGCCCCGGTAGCTGCGGTTATAACTAATAATCAAAAGTCTCCTTATTATAGATTATATAGAGGTACCCGTCAGGGTTATCACCTCAGTCCTTTATTATTTAATTTGGCTTTAGAACCATTTGCTATTGCTCTTGGGGATTCTAATTCTGTGCAGGGTACTAGGAGAGAGGATAAATTACATAGGGTTTTGTTATACATGGATGATTTATTAGTTTACATTTCAAATCCTAGGAAATCTATTCCTTTTATGTTATCTATATTTACGGAATTTGGTCTCTTTTCTGGATATAAACTTAATTTACATAAAAGTGAATTATTTCCTATTTAAAATTATTCTGATTACTATGATCAAATACCTTTTAATATTGCCAAAAAACATTTCACTTACCTTGGTATCAAAATTACTAAAAATTTTAAAGACCTATATAGGTATAATTTCTCCCTTTTAGTTGAATATACGCAACAGGTGCTTTCTAAATGGTCGCCTATGTCGATGTCATTGATAAGTCGGATAAATGCTATAAAAATGGTTATTCTACCAACATTTTAATATATATTGCAAGCAATTCCCTCCTTCATTCCAAAAACATTTTTTGATAAAATAGATTCTCTGATTTCGTCTTATGTTTGGAATAATAAAAGCTCTAGAGTGAATAAACGTTTATTGCAAAAACCAAAAAGAGATGGAGGACTGGCCTTAACAAACTTTAGATTTTATTATTGGGCAATTAATATTCATTATATTACTTTTTGGATTTATGATATAGATGATCAAGTTCGCCCTTCATGTTTGCAG
The DNA here is from genome assembly GCF_048418815.1 of Hemitrygon akajei. NCBI lineage: Eukaryota > Metazoa > Chordata > Chondrichthyes > Myliobatiformes > Dasyatidae > Hemitrygon > Hemitrygon akajei. Next base: position 2,236,411 of record NW_027331952.1, read on the forward strand.
TTGGAGGAAAAGTCAGTAACGGGGTTTTCGTTACCTTCTTTATTAGGAGCTCCCCTTCCGTTTTTGTTCTCCAGAATAGGTAGACAATCTCTCAATGCTATTGTTAAACATACTCTAAAAATTTGGTTTCAGTTTCTTAGATTTTTTGAATTAAATGATTTTCTACTTCCTAGTAATATTTATTCTAATTTCTTTTTTAAACCATCAACTTTGGATAAGGTTTTTTTAACGGAAAATTAAGGGAATAAAAACTATTTTAGATTTGTTTTTACAGGACTGTTTAATCTTCTTTTCGCAGTTAATGGATAAATACGATATCTCTAATACACATTTTTTCAGATACTTACAGGTTAGGAATTTTTTACGTGATTTCTTACCGAATTACCCTCTGGCCTGCTCTTTAAATTTTTCAGCTTAAACCTTTTCAAAAACGATTAATAGCCATCATTTATAAACAGTTAATGAGTGCTCGCATGTCGCCTAATGATAGGGTTCAACGCATCTGGGAAGTAGAACTTCAACATTCACTTTCAATCAATGGAGTAAAATTTATTATCTATTCAATAATTCATCTATCTGCGCAAGCTGCACCTTAATTCAGTTTAAGATAGTACACAGGGCCTATATGTGCAAAGGTAAATTGGCGCATATTTTTCGTAATATAAGCGCTATTTGTGACAGATGTAATGCAGAAGTGGCCACTCTAACTCGTATGTTTTGGTCATGTGTAAGCTTCAACAATTTTTGGAGGGATGTGTTTGGAATATTATCTAAAGTTATAGATGTGGATGTTCAACCTAATCCACTTACTGTAATTTTTGGGATTATTCCAGAGGAAGCAAGCAAACTGTTATAGCCTTTCAACTTTACTGGCTAGGAGAGCTAACTTGTTATACTGGAAAGAATCTAACCCACCTACTGTTTTTTATTGGCTCTCCTCCATTATGTTGTGTCTAAGCTTGGAGAAAATTAGAAGCCAGACATTTGATATATCCTTTAATTTTGAACAAGTCTGGCAACCCTTTATTCAATACTTCCACATGATTTAATTTATTATTTATTCATTTATTTTTCTTTGTTCTCTTTTGGGAAAATCCTTATCCTTGAAGGATCGGAGGATTTTTTTTTCGTTTTCTTTATTTTAAATTTTTTATCCTCAATTGGACTGCTCAATCTTCTTTTTTCTTTCTCATTTTTTTGTTTGTTTAGTTAGTGTTTTTTTCCCTTTTATTAAATAAAATTTCCAATCTTTTTTTATGATTGCTAAGAGGAGTTGTAGTTTTTTTTTGACTATGTTGTTGTTGTTGTTGTTCGTCCTTCGGAGTCGAAGACGACCACGACTGCTGTCAGGTGGAGGGTTTGTGACTGTGGGTCCGGAGGTGACTGGTGAGGCAAATCCAGGCCCTGATAGCTCGCCCATATGTGGGACACATGAGGGTTGGTGCTGCAGTGGAAGTGGAGGTAGCTCGAGCCTTGCGCATATTGCAGTATAAAAGTATAAATTTTAACTATGAAGTCAGTTATTTGCTATGCATGTACTCAATTTAGTAGAATGAAATCTTAGGAATGTGGAAGACAATGGTGTGTTAATGAGGTAGCTAAAGAACTAAAGAAATGTAGATTAGAACATTGCTCAGTTCTGAGTTTATTATTTGCTATGCATGTATCCAATTTGGTAGGAGACTGAAGTCTTAAAAATGTAGAAGACAATGGTATGTTAATGAGAGGTAGCTAAGAGATATAGATTAGAACATGATTAAGCCAATTGATAGGAACAATAGGGACATGATGTACGTGCAGTACATGTAATACGCAACTATAGATCGATTACATATGCTAATGCAACTGGACCTGGAGATCGCTTTAAAAAATGCTGTGTCCGAGGATCGAGGGGCAATCAGCGACTAGCTCAATGACTGTCTCAGCTTTGATTTGCAAATTAAAGTTTAACCCTTCTTGAAGAATCTTCTGCGTCTCCTGGTCATTTGTGAGGCACGAAAAACCACGACACGCGCGGCGCGTTTCCTCTGCGCCTCTGCGGTGCATCTGATTTCTGCTGCATACACACTTTTAGTGGTCCTGCTCCACCAGGTTGGGCGGTCCACAGCAAGCGATTTCCAGCTATTGAGATTGATTTTGACGTCTTTGAGGGAGAATTTGTCTTTGAAACGTTTCTTCTGCCTTCCAACTAAGCGCTTGCCCTGGCTTAGCTCACCACACAGCAGCTGTTTTGGTAGCCGACTGTCAGAAATCCTGACGACATGGCCAGCCCATCTGGCTTGGGCTTTCTGTAGGAGGGTGTAGACACTGTGGGTGCAAGCTCGCTCCAGGACCTCCGTATCTGGGACTTTGTCCTGCCATCGTACGTGGAGAAGTGGTTCTCACCACCCTCCTCTATGCCAGCTCGACCTGGACTATCTACAGCACACAGTTCAACCACTTCCACTTGAGCTGCCTCCGCAGACTTCTCCAGGTACGATGGCAGGACAAAAGTTTTTTGACTATATTGTATATTTAAGAGCATAACATTTTACCTATCTGATTTTGACATTATATACTTCCTGTTTTTTTAATTGTTGTTTATATATCATTTATATTATCTGTTTGCGAAACTCCTCCTCTGATTTGTATATTCTTTATTTGAAAATCAATAAAAAGATTGAAAAATGAAATGAATTATATGTTGGACCCAGAGGCTGGTGGGGTGGTAGGTGAGGACAAGGGGAACCCTATCTGGAGTGGGGTGGCAGGAGGATGGGTTAAGGGCAGATGTGTGGGAAGCGGGAGAGATGTGTTTGAGAGCAGAGTTGAAGGTGGAAGAAGGGAAGCCCCAATCTTTAAAAAAGGAAGACATCTCCTTTGACCCGGAATGAAAAGCCTCATCTGGAGAGCAGATGCGCTGGAGATGGAGGAATTGCAAGAAGGGGATAGCATTTTTGAAAGAGACAGGGTGGGAAGAGGAATAGTCCAGGTAACTGTGAGAGTCAGTGGACTTACTGTATATATCAGTAGATAAGCCGTCTCCAGAGATGGAGACAGAAAGATCAAGAAAGGGTAGGGAGGTGTCGGAAATGGACCAGGTGAATTTGAGGGCAGGGTGAAAGTTGGAGGCAAAGTTAATGAGGTCAATGAGCTCAGCATGCGTGCAGGAGGCAGAGCCAATGCAGTCGTCCATGTAGCGAAGGAAAAGAGGGGGATGGATACCCATATAGACTTGGAACATGGACTGCTCCACAAAGCCAAAAAAAAGGCAGGCATAACTGGGACCCATACAGGTGCCCATGGCTACACCCTTGGTTTGGGAGAAGTGGGAGGAGCCAAAGGAGAAATTATTAACAGTAAGAACTAATTCCTCTAGACGGAGGAGAGTGGTGGTAGAGAGTAATTAGCTAGGTCTGGAATCTGAAAAGAAGCGGAGAGCTTTGAGACCTTCCTGGTGGGGGATGGGGGTATATAGGGACTGGACGTCCAGGGTGAAAATAAGGTGGTGGGGGCCAGGGAACATAAAATCATTGAAAAAATTCAAAGTGTTGAGAAGTGTCACGAACATAGGTGGGAAGGGATTGACCAAAGAGGGATAAAACAGTGTCAAGGTATGCAGAAATGTGTTCAGTGGGGCAGGAGCAAGCTGAGATAATGGGTCTACCTGGACAGGTAGGTTTGTGGATCTTGGGTATGAGGTAGAAACAGGAAGTGCGGGGTGTGTGAGCTATGAGGTTGGTGGCAGTGAATGGGAGATCTCCAGAGCTGATAATGTTGGTGATTGTGTGGGAGACAGTGGACTGGTGCTCTTTCATAGGGTCATGATCGAGGGGTAAATAAGAGGAGGTATAAGTTTTATTAAGTTGGCAGGAGGCCGTATTGGGCAAATTTATCAATTGAGTAGGTGATGCCGGCCAAGTAAATTTATTAAGTGGGCAGGAGGTGCCAGCTGGGTGAATTACTTAGATAACTTGGGTCAATTGCAGTCGATTGATACAAGTGGGCTGGGAGCAGCTCTACACAATATGAGTGAGAGTTTTCCAGACAAGGAAAAAGATTTGCGAATGTTGAGTGCAGCGCTGAATAAGAAATTGGGGAACGAAATGTGGCCACTGGGGGTGGGGGTGGGGGAACCTGGGATATTATCTCCTGAGAACAAGCAGGAAATTTGATAAGGCAAAAGAACTGTGGAAAGAAGTGGAAATTGTTGAAAAGGGAATTGAAGGAAAAGACAGATGTAAAGTGGAATAGTATATTATTAGCAAGTTGGAGGAATAATGCATGTGAAAAAGGGATATAAGTATGTACTGCAGATGAAACACCAAAAGGCTGGGAGGCGGTAAAGGCGGAACATGAATGGATGGATGGGCACCGAAAATGAGAGCAGGAAAAACAACGTAAGCAATCCAAGGCTGGCCTAGATAGGAGAGAAGTGCAGGAACGTCAGCGTAATAAGCTGGTAAGGAAGGCGGGCTCTGTCGTGGGCAAAGTACTGGAGAGTATAACATCGGTAGCTGAGCGAAGGGCGCTGAGTAGGCTACGGTCAATTATGGAAAACCCTGAACATCCTCTACATAGCACCATACAGAGACAGAGAAGCAGTTTCAGCGACAGGTTGCTATCGATGCAATGCTCCTCAGACAGGATGAAGAGGTCAATACTCCCCAATGCCATTAGGCTTTACAATTCAACCGCCAGGAGTAAGATATGTTAAGTGCCGGGGTTGATTGTATTTAATGTATTTAAGTAAACTACTTAAGAACTTTTTAAAAGCTATTATTAATGCTTTTTGAGAGAGTGATTTAGATGCATATCATTTTTACTGAGTTAAGTATTGTATGTAATTAGTTTTGCTACAACAAGTGTATGGGACATTGGAAAAAATGTTGAATTTCCCCATGGGGATGAATAAAGTATCTATCTATCTATCTAAAGTTCAAAGTGATAGGGAAACAAGGGATCCCGAACCCATGTCTGGCATACTGACCCTGTTTGAGGACAATGATGAGGAGTGGGCACCTACCGTACCCCACCCCCCACCTTACCAGAGGCCAAGTGCACCCAGTGCTCCTGAACCCCAATCCTCCCAATACTTCGATACGGTGGGTGCTCGGGTAAAACACTAGTGGCAGGGAAGGAGAGATCTCGATACCCTGAGATCCAGAAAGGGAACACTGAGGATTATTCTGAGACAGGGAGGGAAGAATCCAATAAACCCCCAGATTAATGGCTCCACAAAGACAATTGCCCACCCAAATGCTGCCCAATCCAGGAGCAGGAGGGACAGCCCTCAGTGATTCCTGTGTATGCACCCTGGAGTCCTCAAGAATGATAATGATCATGAATCAGGTCCCAGGTAGGAGAGAAAAACCAGCACAGTTTGCTCAGTGTGTTCACAGTACTATACAAATGTTTAATGTGACCCCACAAGATTTATTCGGTCTCTGCTGCGTGATTCCCTCAGCTGATGAGGGGCGGAAATGGAAGGCTGAATTCAGATACCAAACCTATCAGGAGTTACAGGCGGGAATCCATAATGAGAATGAACAGACAGACCAGATCATTCAAGCCTTGGAAAGGGCTCTCCAGCAACCTGTAGACATCACTAAAGTACTTGAACACAAATCTAAGCCTGGGGAATCGAGACCAGACTATTGGGAGAGATTTGTGGCCTGCTAGGGCCCTTTCACATGAGACCAAGCCTTTAAAGATGGGAATCTGTCCCCCCAGTTTAATGCCTTACTGCTCCAAAACTTACCAACTAAGTTAGCCAACATGATTTAAACAAATAATATGGATTGGCCTGACAAAGACTGAAATGGAATGCGATGAGCTTTGACATATTATTGAGACTCGGCTTTCGAAACCTGATAAACCCCGAAGGGAACTAATATTAAAGGTGAATATGTTCAGCGGGAAGAAGGACACGAGAGGGCTATATCTGGGGGTCAGAAATGGGAACAAAAACCTACCAAGGGACAGGTGGGGATAACAACCCATTTAGAAATTGACAAATAAGGATGCTTCCTACTGTGAGTACTACCCCACAGGAAGAACCCAATGTAATATTGCAAGTTGCTGTAATTCCTGTTCCATTTATGATTGATTGCAACCACAACCACTGTCGATCAGGAAATAGTATCAGAAAAGGGAAAGCAGCTATCAGACAATCATTCTGCCTGGGTTCAAAGGCACGTGCCCTGGGTTAAAGCCAAAGAGCCCAAACATCTATTCAAAAGGTTCAAAGGAATATCTAAACAAGCCTGGTGCATTTTGGAAACAAGTCCTGTGGACTGAAGTTAAAATAGAACTCTTTGACCGCAATGAGCAAAGGTATGCTTGGAGAAAAAAGGGTGCAGAATTTTATGAGAAGAACCCCTCTCCAACTGTTAAGCACGGGGATGGATCGATCATGCTTTTGGCTTGTGTTGCAACCAGTGGCATAGGGGCACTTACTGGTAGAGGGAAGAATGAATTCAATTAAATACCAGCAAATTCTGGAAGCAAACTTCACACTGTCTGTAAAAAAAACAGCCGAAGATGAAAAGAGGATGGCTTCTACAACAAGATAATGATCCTAAACATAACTAAAAATCCACAATGCACCACCTCATGAGGTGCAAGCTGAAGGTTTTGCCAAGGCCCTCACAGTCCCCCGACCTAAACATCATCGAGAATCTGTGGATAGACCTCAGAAGAGCAGTGCATGCAAGACGGCCCAAGAATCTCACAGAACTAGAAGCCTTTTGCAAGGAAGAATGGGCGAAAATCCCCCAAACAAGAACTGAAAGACTCTTAGCTGGCTACAAAAAGCATTTACAAGCTGTGATACTTGCCAAGGGGGTGTTACTAAGTACAGCCATGCAGGGTGCCCAAACTTTTGCTTTGGGCCCTTTTCCTTTTTTGTTATTTTGAAACTGTAAAAGATGGAAATAAAAAAGTTTTCTTGTTTAAAATATTTTAAAAGTGTGTCATCTTAACTTATGCCTTTTGGAAATCAGTTCAACTTTTACTCGTTTAACTATTCACAGTAACAGAAATTTTGACCAGGGATGCCCAAACTCTTGCATTCCATTGTAATTGAAGTGGCTGTCAGTGCCCAATAGGCTGAGCTGTTTGCTCTGACTCTGCCTGTATCCTAGCAACAGACAAAAGTGCGAACGTTCACACAGACTCCCGTTATGAACTGACTACGGGGCTTTGGGGATTCCTGACTTCCTCTGGTCACCCCATTAGTAATGCTACCTTTGTAGACAACTTACTCACCGCTCTACAGCTACCTCGAGTTTTGACTATTATTAAATGTGCTGCCCATACTGGGGAGTGTGATGAGATGTTCCAGGGTAATGTTAGGGCTGATGCAGCTGCCAAACAGACAGCCTTGAATACCACACGTTTAGTCCCCTGGGGAACCCAGCAAGCTCCTATTAGACAAAATCTAAGGACGGGTATGCCGGACTTGTGGGAAATACATAACTAACAGGGGGACGCCCCTGAAGGAGAGAGCAAACTATGGTCCCAAATGGGTTGCCACCTCGAACCTCAGACCGATTTATGGGTGACCCCTGCGTGAAAGGTCTGTGTTCCCTCCGTGTTCTTACCTATTTTGGTAGATCATGTACATAATTGTACACACTTGGGCAAGGAGGGGATGGTTAATACATTATTACAAACTTGATTTCAGGAAAGCAGCTGAAAAGTGAGCCACAGCATGCTTAAACTGTAAAAAAAAACAAATGCTGGAAAGGGGATGCCTTGTGGTTCCGGAACTACCCCCTTGCCTGGGGGACCTTTTTCTTGTTTGCAACTTGATTTTATAGAATTACCTAGAGTACACTGTTATAGGTATTGCTCAGTGATAGTAGATGGATTTAGCAGATGGATTGAAGCTGTTCCTACAACTATAATTGTTGTGATCATATTGCTAAAAGAAATAACTCCTTGCTAAAGACTTCCAGAAATGATCAGCTAGGACAATGGGCCAAAATAAATGAGGAAATCTGTAAACTCCTTGCTATAAAACAGCAGTTCCACTGCACCTATCATCTGAATGCAGCAACATAGTGGAAGGAGCCAGTTGAAAGGTAAGTTGGCAAAACTTACACAAGAAACTGAAATGCTCTGGTTGAAGGTTTTACCCTTAGTCCTATTCCATATGAGAATCACGCCATCAAGTAAGAAACCACCGGCAGAAATTATCTACGGGAAGCCCATGAGAACCCCATGGGGACCCCGACCTTGTTTGCCACTCCTCCCTGAGAGCTTACCTGCAACATTGGATATGCACACCTTGGGGGAGGAGATGGGAAAATACTTATGCAAATTAACTAAAACTCTCCAAAGCTTGCATTCACAGGTACGACAGGCCTATCGAGAGGACAAAACCCAAACTAAAGGTGACCACTCCACCATCGAGACTGGAGATTTTGTCCTGCTCAAGAACTGGGATGGTAGGGAGTTGGGACCGAGGTGGAGAGGACTGTACCAAGTGCTACTGACAACACCTCCTGCAGTGATGGTGGAAGGGCAGCTCCGGTGGATACATCGAATGGACTGTAAACACGTTACTGGCAGAACTGATAAGGACTAAATAATGTACTGGTTAATGCTGATTTTAATGACCCTAAGGGAACCTGCCCCTGTCTCAGGAGGCCTCCAGTTTAACACTTTCCTGTCCCTCTACCACACCTACGCCAAGCACGTGGAGCGGGGAGCATGTTGGGTAAGTGACGAAATTCCCCAACAGGGTCAGACTACGATCCCCATGTCAGTGGTGCCCCTGAATACTAGCGAAGTAAATTCAGTTCTGGTGTTTTCTGATAGCCGTAATGGTAGCATTGTCAATTTCACCATATCCAGGTCTGGAAGGCGAGACAGGGGATGGTGTTGCTTTGAGGGTTGGAGACTTAGATCTCCTCCACAAGACCCCTCCAAGCTATGGCCGGGGATAAGAGTTACATCTCCAGCAGTGGTTAGTACTACTTGTTGGTGTAACCAGAATGAGAGTGCACCCTATCAAGTGGGAAGTAGTAACTGTACTAAGAATCAAACTTATGATACCCCTGGACCACTAAATGGAACTTATTGAGTTTGGGGAAATAGGGCCTACCCCTGGCTGCCGGGAGAAAGAACAGGGCAGCGGCATGGAACCACACCCTATCAGACGGGTTCTCGAGGGGGGACGAGGGTCGGAGTGGTTGTTGCTACTTTGCCGATCTTGTGCCACACTTGAGGTTCCTACCTCAGCCTCAGGATCAACCCCACTGGAATAGGCAACGAAGGGTTGCCTGATAAATTTGGTGGAAAGCTTTGAGAAATAATAAGCAGGGTGGACAAAGGAGAATTGGTTGATATTGTGTACTTGGATTTTCAGACCTTTGACCAGGTGCCACACATGAGGCTCCTTAACGAGCTCTGAGCCTGGTTGGGCGGCTATGAGGAAGGAGCTGATCTCGGGTTTGTGTAAATTGAAGGGCGGTTGCAATGGGAAAGGGCCGGGACCGAGCCAGACGGCTGGACAGTCAGGGCCAGGAATGTAGGATCAGTTAGTTCAGGTTCTCCAAGCTGTGAGAGTGGATGTTGATGATGAGGATCTGTCTACATGTACGGGTGTGGGGTAAATGGTGGGAATGTTGTGGGGCTACTGGCCAGTGGAGGGAGGTTGGGGATGTGGGTTATCGGACACAGTGTGACCCGGGAGGATGGGTCCTAGGGCACATCACGTTGTGAGCAAGGGAGGATCTGGTCCATTGCATCAGAGAGCTTTCAGAAAGCAACAAATCTCTCTTTATATTAATCACTGTCTAATCTTGCTGCTACCATTGTGTTTGTCACAGAGCCCAGAGTCTGGGAACAGCTCGATGGTAGGAAGCAGATGGTGATGATGGGAGCAAACATGAGGAAATCTGCAGTTGCTGGAAATTCAAACAACAAACACAAAATGCTGATGGAACACAGCAGGCCAGGCAGCAACTATAAGGTGAAGCACTGTCGACATTTTGGGCCGAGACCCTTCGTCAGGACTGTCTGAAAGGAAAGATACTAAGAGATTTGAAAGTAGTGGGGGGAGAGGGAAATGCGAAATGATAGGAGAAGACCGGAAGGGGTGGGATGAAGCTAAGAACTGGAAAGGTGATTGGCAAAATTGATACGGAGCTGGAGAAGGAAAAGGATCATGGGACGGGAGGCCTCGGGAGAAAGAAAGGGGGAGGGGGGAAGCACCAGAGGTCGACAGTGTTTCTCCTTATAGATGCTGCCTGCCCTGCTGTGTTCACCAGCATTTTGTGCGTGTTGGTGATGCTGGGAGGCTGTTTATTGGAGTCAAGGCCCGTGTCTCCTGGAGCTCCCCAGGGTGACACCCATTGCTACTTGTCATCTATGTCAATAATCTGGTTGAGAATGTACAGGGTACGGGTAGCGAGTTTGCAGCAAGTAATTGCAAACAATTACCTCCTTTTGCAGGATAGTAAATATAAACACCCCTCTTTCCCTCTCCACTCTCAGAACTGACCAAAAGCTACTTCAGAAGATGCAAGCTCTTCAAATGAGCAAACACTGAGGGAATGTGAGAGACTTTAAAGAGCTGGAATACTGACAGCACGTTACAGACCTGGAGTGATTGCAACTGGGTCTGACAGACTTAACTGATACATTCATTCTCACCTCAACTATTCCCAACTTTATTTTGTACAGTTACCGTAAATTCCAGTGTATAAGCTGAGAATTTGGCCCCAAATTTTGGTTAAGGGGTCAGCTTATACAGAGGGTGCCAAATTTGGAGAAACGAATACAGGGAAGACAGGTCGGATTTATTGGTTGTTTTTGAGTCTAATTGGTTCCACTCTCAACGCATGAATTCTTTGGTTTGTTTAAACTCACATCCAGTGGCTGGAGCACGGAGATCAAACCACCAGGGATGACTGCAATGTCTGTATTTTCAGCTTTCAATGCTGCTTTTGTCTCACCTGACAAGTGCGCTTTGAACATGTTCCAGACAAGTTGCCACTTTTCTTACCCGAAACCTTCGGGACATCAACACCACACCTACTTAACCCGCTTCGTCCATCCAGCAGCGATTTTGAACATAAACAACACCCCGCGGGAATTTTCTGAGTAATCTGTGTTTTTTGTCTCAACACAAGATCGCGTCTATTCATAAATCGGGTGCACCAACTTCGCATAGCTTTGAAATTTTCACTGACCTCACGGTGTTTTTCGTCCCATTTCAACACTTGAACTCGAATCATTTCTCTGGTAACAATGTATCTGGACGATTGCTGGTGATTCACCGACTCTAAAACTTTTTCTTCCAGTTCTGGCCACCGGCATGTTTTCCCACGGTATGCACATTTTATCTTTGGCATTTCCCTCAGCGTGTCTTCTGCCTTTCTCCACTCTCTCTCTCTCGTTTATACTAAACTTCTTAGCCGCTGCAGAATTATTCGTTCCTTTTGCAAAATCAACAACCTTCAGCTTGAAGCCAGCATCACATTGCATTTGTTTTAATTTTTTGTGCGTGGCGGTCGCAATCTCAATACTGAGTACACGTACTGATCCCGCCACCCCATGTTATGTTTTAACGAGATTACGATGGGTGATAAATGGTTTCGCGGGGGTTACACTTCAGAGGCTTCTTTACCATTGGAGACCTAATCCAAAATCTCCCTCCCTGATTTATTTATTAAGAATTTGCTTATAATGCCTGTTTTCTTAGCAGGTACCGGTTCACAAAATTTCCAGGTTCCGGATCCGGCAAAGCTGAGTACAGGCACGTGAGATCTTGTGATCGTTTCTGGTTAAATCAAAAACCTCTAAAAAAGGGGTCAGCTTATACGAAGGTAACATGAAAAAGTCACTTTTTTAACCTTGAAAATAGGGGTCGGCTTATACTCCAGAATATACGGCATGTAATGTCTGAAGGATCAGTGTCTGAGTAAATGAGACTCACCAAACTTGCTCCTGACTGAATCAATGGAAACCCTGAGTCAGAAGGGTTTCTCTCCAGTCGGTGCTCTCAGTCCTCAGGCTGGTTCACTTACTGTTGTTCCCTCGTCTTCAGTCGCAGTTTGCTTCCAGTAGTGGGCTTTTCTTCCAATAAGTCTCTCACCGCAGGTCTAACTTTAACACGAAAGATAATGAAGCACGTTAACAGTACAAAGGAGAACAAAATATTTCTGCTTACTGAAATCTAAACATTGAAGACAAATATAACGATCTCAGTGAACAAATCTGTAATTGTCCCTGACACGTCACAAAACCTGATATGGGATCGGAAGGAGTCATCGTTCAGTCATGGTAAGATATAAGATGCAGGGACAGACTTAGGTGATTCGATCCATCGAGTCTGCCCCACCACTCAACCATGGCTGAGATTTATTCCAAAAACATATTCCTGCCTTCCTCCTGTAACCCTGAACCTACTTAGCAACCATCAATATATTAATCTCTGTCATAAATATACCCAAATGGCAGCCTCAACCAACCTCTGTGGCAACAAATTCCACAGATCAGTCATCTTTTGGCTGAAGAAATTTTTTTCATCACAGTTTTGAAGGGAAGCATCTTTATTCTGAGCCTGTGCTGTCAGATCACAGACTCTCCATCTGATGGAAACATCCTCTCCATGTCCACTGTATCCAGGCTTTTCAGCATTCGGTAGGGTTACTAATCCCTCCACCACCCCCACCGTCCCTCTGAACTCCATTGCGCACAGCCCCATGACCATCAAATGATCCTCATACATAAAGCCAATCATTCCAGAGATTATTCAGGTGAATCTCATTAGCAACAACTGCACTGAACACATTCCCAAGTATAACAGACAATCAGGAAATTTAGACCATTCCAGAGTGAATGGAATAAAAAGAAACTGGATTCACCAGAATCGCTCAACAGGTATGGAACTGCTGTGGGGAGAGCAACCAATTTAACGATTCAGGTTCACAATCATTTGTCAGAATGGATTCAGAATTTTTCATTTTTAGTGCAGATCTCCAGCAACCTGAGTTTCTGTTTGATTTCCACTGTCTGACAGACAGGTGACAGCGAGGAGGAATTTCCAAACACTATTCAAACACTGAACCCCACCCCAGGTCTATTTCTACTGGTTCAAACACAGAACAGCCCATTTACTCACAGCCTCTCCTTGAGAGGGTTGGAATATAAACTCATTCTCTCCTCAGATTAGCAGCACTGCTTACAAAGGAACTCCGGAAAAAACCCACTTGATCCCAGACCAGAAATACTCGCTCAACACCTCGTAAACCCGGGCAGCTTGATCCCCGGGTCCATGTTACTTGGATCTAAACAGGGGTGCAGTGCTGTCGGAGCTCACCGGAGCACCACTCCAGCACCTCTGTAAAAAATAAATCAAAATAAACAAGCGGGGAATTTAACAGCGGCTGCATATTAAATTGAGGGAATTTTACAGAAGCGGGGGTTGGTGATAGGGGTTGGTGGATGGGGGGGAAATGCCACTAATAACATTAAGATCAGATATTTGATCGTTTTTGGTGAAATCCTGGAGCTGTCACTGTGGTGGTCCGTGGATTACTCGCTAATACAAAAGTAAATTTTTTCTTACTAACAACCCTATGGCTTCTAAGCAAACAACGTTCGTTACTCCACTTGCTTGACAATTATATTTTATGATTATTAGTGAATGCAACTGTGCAATACTTTGTCGCATTATTAAATTAAGTGTTATATGTTTTATTGTACCAGTTATATACTGAAATGCAGTGATTGGCTATAATCTTGTTAATGTCTTAACTATCATCGTATTTCTGTGGAGCTCTGGAATTCATATATACTTCTTTCATATTTATTTAGTGTTTGACATTATAAAAAGCCCAAATTGTGTACGTGCTCATCACATGAATGGAGCAAGGAAGTTATCCAGTACATGACAGGAGCAGGTACACAAATTAGGTGTGACATACGAGGGGTAATTGATAAATTCGTGACCTAAGGTGGAAGGAGCAGATTTTAGAAAAACTAGCAATTTTCCATTATCTGAAACAGAAATCCCGCAAAAGTTATTAATTTCAAACTTTCTGCATAATCACTCAAAGAGTTGAACTGCAAGTGCATGTACCGTGAGCTGTATAACTTTAGCCGTTCTAACATAGGCCACAAACTAATCAATCACCGCTCGTACAGCTCTGGCAGCTAAAAGATTGGCATTGCACCCCTACTCCAGCCGTCCGGCAGAGCTCGGGCCCGGCCCTTTCCCAATGCAACCGGCCCCCAATTTACAGAAACCCGCCGGGATCAGCCCCCACTCACCCCCGTTCGAGTCGGAGATCCCCCAAAGGCAGCTACAGTCGACACTGCGCATGCGTTTAACAGGAGGTTTTTCCGCAGCACCACCGGTGGCCGGAGGTCTGCACATCGTCGCCAGTGGCCGGAGGTCCGTACAGCGACACCAGCGGCCGGAGGTCTACACATCGCCACGAGTGGCCAGCGGTCCCTGCAGCGCCTCCTGTGATCGGAGGCGTGAGGGACAACGGAGAGGTAAATCACAAACGCGGCAAAGTCTGCAGATAATACACACAAAATGCTGGTGGGACACAGCAGGCCAGACAGCATTTATAAAGAGAAGCACTGTCGACATTTCGGGCCGAAACGTTGACAGTGCTTCTCCTTATAGATGCTGCCTGGCCTGCTGTGTCCCACCAGCATTCTGAGTGTGTTGTTTGAATTTCCAGCATCTGCAGATTTCCTCGTGGTTGCTCTTTAAAGTCTGCAGATGCAGGAAATCCACAGCAACACAAACAAAATGCTGGCGGAACTCAGCAGTCCCGCAAGCATCTATCAAAAAGAGTCAACAGTCGTGAGAAGTCAGAGAGGAAGAGAGGGAGTGGGAGGGAGGGAGATTTGTTCACCGGGAGGAGAAATCGAGATTCATGCCATCAGGTTGGGGGAAGGGCTACCCAGACGGAATATAAGGTGCAGATCCTGGACCTTGAGGGTGGACTTAACTTGGCACAAGAGGAGGGGATGCGTTGACGCGTCGGATCGGAAATCGGAATGAAAATGTTTGGACACCGGGAAGTCCCGCAGGGAGCGGATAGTTCAAATGTCAGTTTATTATCAAAGCAGGTATCCATACACAACTCTTGAGTTTTTTTTTCTCCAGAGAACCACAAAACAAAGGAAGAGCATGAAAGTCGTTCAGAGAGAAGAATCAAATTCCAACCTCACCCCCCGCTTCAAAAAGAATGGCACCCCGATCATCAACCCGCAAAACGCACCCCTCCCGCACAAAAGGGAACAATAACATCGATCCGCGCCCCCCCCCCCAAAAAAAAACAACCCTACCCCGCACAACTGCGGAGGAGCTGGTGTCACCAGTGTAGAGGCGGCCGCATCGGGAGCAGCGGACACAATAGGCGACCCCGGAAGATTCACAGGTGAAGTGTCGCCTCACCTGGAAGGATGTTTGGACAACGGAGAGAGTTCGGCCGTCTGGCCCTTTCACTGTGACACCCCGAACTCCACATCAAATCCATCCAAACGAATCTGGGCGAACTTTAATGTCCAATAAATATAATTCCTCTCAGCGATCAGCTGTCTGAATGAATGACTGACTTTAAAGAGGAAGGGGTGTCTATGGTCCACATTGTCAGGGTGTTGAGTTTACCAGGAGACAAAGACTGCAGGGACGAGAGGTTTTCTGTTGACTAATACACTGTGTGTGGACCCCGCTGGCAATTCTGGTGTTGTGACCCGAATCGAGACAAACACTACGCTGCCCACTCCACCAACAACACGGCACAGCCGGACACATAACAGGGGACTTTACATCTCACAACACTGGATTCAGTGATGAAACCCGTGATTAATGTTGTCCCACTGAAATCATCAGAAACGTCCATTCAGGTGTTTTCAAATGGGAGCGCTCTCCCACGGGTGACGTCACACAGCTCCGCCCCCCCCACGAGACTGACGTCACACATGGGCTCCCCACACCGGGACCTGCCCTCACGTGCGCGGTGTTTACGTCACCCGCCCGCTGGAGAGCTCGAGCTTTATCGGTTTAACGGCTGAGCTACCAATCACGTGACCATCCCCTCCCCCACCGCTGAAAAACAAAGCTTCAAGAGCTTCGCTTTTTCCATTGGTGCGCAGGAATGTCAATCACTGGTTACACCCAATAGCGAAAGCGGACAAGCCGAGAGGGCGTTACCCCGCTGAGTTCGTCTCTCGCTGCGGTGCCGGAGTCTGGACAGAGCGGAACAAATCTCAATGTAAATGTCCGCTTTCTGATTTATTTCTATTTCCTTCCGAGGGAAGTTGGGGAGTTTGTGCAGCGTCTCCTGCGGCCGGAGTCTGATGTATCACTGAGAGGTAGGAGGAGACCGCTCGGCCCGTCGGTTTGATGCCGGTTCCCCGGGGTGAGGGAGGGAGAGGGGGATTTTACTGAAAGGATGAAGGTGGTGAGAGACGGGTCGGACAGGATGTTTGTCCCGGTGGGGACAGGACGGGCTCATCTGTGGAAATGTCTGAGCCCACGGTGGTGTCGAGCAGAGGGATTCACCACATTGGGGGGCAAACACCGGCAGACTGTTGCCCTGCAAGCGGGGCCAGTGATCCGGGGAAAGTGACAATTATTTGGGATTTGTTGAGACTGTACCTGGAATATGGTGTAAAATCCCGCTCCCCATACTAACACGGGTTATACAGACCAAAGAACAAACTGCCGGAGGAACTCAGTGGGTCGGGCAGCATCTGTGGAGGGAAATGGACCGTCAACATTTCGGGCCGAGACCCTCCCTCTGGACTGAGAGTGGACGGGAAATAGTCAGAGAAAAGAGGTGAGGGGTGGGGATGGGGCAAGAGCTGGGGAGTGACAGGTGGATCCAGGTGAGGGGGGAGGTGGGAAGGTGGAAATAGTGACGGGGGGGGAGGAGGTGAGTGTTTGGGGCAACACGGGGCTGCAGAAGGTGGTAATTAATGCCACAGAGGATTAACACAGAGGTTAGAGAGTATTTGTTATAGAGAGTGTAATGAAGATTCACCAGACTGACCCCTGGAGTGGTGGGTCATCATATGGAGAAAGATCAAATGTGATAAACCTTTCATTTAGAGAGTAGAGGACTGAGAGGTGAACACATTGAAATGCACAACATCATTACCGGTTGAACCAGGGATCCCAGTCTTTGAAAAAGGGGATGGACTGTCCCGGACTGAGCTGAGGGGAAATGTCTCCACTCCGATGGTGAGAAATGTCTGTAAATCCCACCACAGAGGGCGGTGAAGACTCAGTAATCGTCCTCACATAAAACAGAGGCCGGCAGATGTGTGGAGATCAAAGGGATCGAGGAAATGAGGATCGGGCAGAAACATGCGGCTGAGATGGGAGAGCAGCCGCCATCTTGTTGATGGTTAGAGGGGCTGAATGGCCTCCTCCTGCTGTTTCTCACTTGATGTCTCAGTGTTCCTGTCCAGTGAGGCTGGAGGAATGTGAATAGACTGATTTAAATGAAACCTGCGCACTTCCTGTATGGGTCTGAATTGTGTGTTGTACCGGGATGTGAATCGAGCCCATAACTTTGACCATGGAGGTGGAGGGAAAGGGACGGGGAAGACATGGACGGAAGAAGGAAATATGTATCTGGTGTAAATATGAAATAATGTGGGAAATGTGACGGATGGGTCGGGCAGTGTGTGAGGGTGAGGAGCGGAGTTAGCGGTTCAGGTGGGAGACCCTCCACCCATCACCTGATCCCGTTTCCTGTTCACGTTTCTCTGCAGATCTGCAGCATCTGTGGGTCACTGCTCTACGTGTACGTGTAGCTTCATCTTTCACCCGTACAGACAAGGCAGTGAGATCCGGATCTGTCACTTCCTCTCATGGTGGGTGGACAATGTTTTTTTCTGCAATATTTTCAGCATGTTTCATTCCACTGCTTTACCTGCTGAAGTGCAGCCGATGTTTTTGGATGTGTGACCCATTTATGTGAGAATTTAGCCTTTTGATTTATCTCAGCTTCTCATAAATGTGTACAGTTCAGGGAAGCTTCACTCCAGAATTTCCAAAGCAACAACCCAGTCAGTCAAATAGTTCCTCACAATTAAAATAGTTTATTACATTTTTTGTACTACTTATATAATTTAACTATTTAATATGTATATTCTTATTTTAAATCACAATTGTCAATATCTATTGTTATGATTTAGGTTCTACTGCTGCCGCAGAGACAACAAATTTCATGACATATGCTGGTGCTATTAAACCTGATTCTGATATTGATATGGGAGACCCACCACCGGTCACCTGATCCCAGTTACCGCAGATCGTTATGCGAGATTGAGGCCTTTTCCATTTATTTGCATTCCTCAGAAAAGGCAACAGTTAAGTTTCCTTCTGTGGTTCCAAAGCAGAAGCTCAGTCTGTCTAATATTTCCACACAATTAAAATGGGGATATTATTTATTATCATCACGTACTGAGCTACAGTGAATAGCTTGCCTGACGTACCATCCACACAGATCAATACATTATGACAGTATATTGAGTTGATATACGACAAGACAATAACTGTAACAAAGCATTATGGCTGCAGAGAAAGTGCAGTGCAGATAGACATATGGTGCAGTGTCATGTCAAGTTACATT
This sequence comes from Hemitrygon akajei, assembly GCF_048418815.1. Classification (NCBI taxonomy): domain Eukaryota; kingdom Metazoa; phylum Chordata; class Chondrichthyes; order Myliobatiformes; family Dasyatidae; genus Hemitrygon; species Hemitrygon akajei. The sequence goes on from NW_027331952.1 coordinate 2,255,013, forward strand.
GTGAGCTCGAGTCCATTTTATCATACATTTGGCTTATAACCACAGACAGGAAGCCGACCTTGAGCCTTCTGGTATGCACTTTAAGGCTTTTGTATAGCTTTCTTGAAGGGAGAGCAGGTTGGCTGCAAGAATGTCCAGATTGTGAGGATCTTTGAGTTCTTATCCTGCTTTTCCGAGGCAGGGGAAGTGTAGGAAGAGTCCATGGAGGGGAGGCTTGTTTCTCTGATGTTCTCTGCTCTCCAAAGTTCTCTGCAGTTCCTTGCAATCATAGGCAGAGCAGTAGCCATACCAAGGCGTGAAGTATCAACAAGATGCTCAGAGACCTCGGCCTTCACCCTGTCTTGTGTAGCTGGATCCTGGTCTTCCTGTCAGATCGCCAGCAGGTGCTAAGTGTGGACTCCCTCACTTCTGTCTCTCTGACCCTCAGCACACATACCCCTCAGGGTTGTCTCCTTGGCCCCTCCTTTACTCTCTGTGCACCCATGACTTGTGTCGCCACTCACAGCTCCAATCTGAAAATTAAATTTGTTGACGACACTACATTGATTGGCCTAATCTCAAATAATAACTTTCAATCAATCTTCTGACAAGGCTCGGTCCAAACAAACTTTTCGCCCTTCTTCAGGAGATTAGTTAGCGGAAGAGCGATACCAGCAATGTTCTTAAAGAACTTACGATAATATCCAACCATTCCCAGAAACCTTCCAAGAGCCTTGTAACCAGTCGGAATAGAAAATTCAGAAAATTGTCTGGACTTTTGCCTGAACAGGAACCAATTTGCCTTGACCTACAACATTGCCAAGATAGGTCACAGTGGCATGGCCAAAGTCACTCTTAGGTAAGTTAACTGTAAGGCTGGCCTGGGAAAGCCTGTCAAACAGCTTTTCTACTGCAGAGATATGCTCTTCCCTAGTGTCACTCCCTGTGACTACGTCATTAGTACAGGTATCTGTGTGTTCCAACCCTCGAATTACAGAATCAATCATTCTCCGAAATGTTCCTAGACCATTTTTCATTCCAAATGGCAAAACATTGTATTCGTACAACCCAGGTGTCACAAACACAGAAATTTCTCTACCTCTGTCCGTCAATGGAACACACCTATACCCTTTCAGCAGATCAATCTTTGTAAGAAATTTAGCTTTTCCAGCCTTATTGATGTAATCATCCAACCTAGGGATAGGATATGCATCTGTTTTTGTTACTGCATTTATCTTTCCATAATCAGTGCAAAATATAGCAGTGTTATGCATATATAGGTGTAAATATATATTTCCCAAACTTAGGTGGTAAATGATGCAGTCTTACGCTGGTCTGGTAAGGATATTCAGTTCCGTTCACGGGATTGAACTGAGTGAGAGATTTGGCATCCAAACAGGTGTCGTCGACTCTCTTCCGATGTCCTCCAAATCTTTCAATTTAGTCAAACGTGACCAGCTAAAGAGCACCGTCTTCAAGTGACAATCTACCAACCCAGGCAAGGGTTTCTAGCAGATTTCACAGGGTTCGCTCTTACATGCACTAATAGTCACAGACTGATTCCTCTTAACTGATCCTCAACCCCACCCTCGTGGGCATTTAAAACTTCAGTGACAACACTTCCCACTAGCCTTTGTGTGTCTGCCTGTCCTAAAAAACAAACAGCAACTCTCCTTTAAATACCATTGTGCTGAACACCAGCTGTCCATCATGCAGGCCCTCCACTCTATCTGTCTCTGTAACAAGCGGCTTGTGCTCGTCTCTCTCTCTCTCTCTTACAGACATGGTTCTTAGAGGCACAGTCCATAATCACAGCTCTAATAATATAATTGTTCAGCATATATTCAATTTCTTGCTAAGCCAATTTACATTGTTCTACCTTCATGCAATATGGGTGTTGTTTAATCGGTTTGGCTGGACCGAAATCTACGTCGTGTACTGCAACCGTGGTTTGCTTGGGAACATTGGGAAATAAGTCTTTAAACTTCAGAATTAATTTCTTCAGCTGTTGTTGTTGCTTTGGCTGCAGATGAGCCAACTTGTTATCAATGTTTTCTTGAACAACCGAGTTCATTAGCCTAACTGGGACCATGTTTGGCTTGTGAAAAGTCTCAGATGAGTCAATTGTTTCATTCTCAGGGTTGCCAGATTCATATGTTTTGATAATAAAACCCACAGATGGTGCCTGCTTGTAAAAACAAGTCTGTATCATATTTATGTGTAGCACCTGTGTTGGTTTATGTCGGTCGGATGTCTTAATAACATAATTCACATCATTAACTTGAGAGACTGTTTCATACGGTCCACTGAATTTCGCCTTAACTGGATTCATCCACATTGGAAATAAGGCAAGCACCTTACCCCCCACCTGGTATTTTCTTTCACAAGCCTGCTTATCAAACCAAAACTTCATTTTGCTTTCAGAAATCTATAAGTTTTGTCTTGCGAGGCTACAGGACTGGTGTAGTTTGTTTTTGAACTTCAAAACATAGTCTAAGAAGTTAACATGTACATCCCATCAATCCACTGTTCCTTTAACAAGGTCAAAGGTCCCCTCACGCAGTGACCAAATACAAATTCAAATGGACTAAAGCCCAGTGAATCCTGTACTGACTCTCTTACTGTGAACAAAAAAAATATATTCCTTCATCCCAGTATTTTCCACTTTCAACACAGTATGTCTTATTCATTGTTTTGAGGGTGGAATGAAATCTATCTAAAGCCCCTTGTGATTCCGGATGGTATGCAGTTGATGTAATTCATTTAGCTCCCAGTTCATAAACCACCTGCTGGAATAAACCAGATGTAAAATTACTTCCTTGATCAGACTGGATTGCTTTAGGCAACCAAATAGAGTAAAAAACTGAGCCTTCGTCACAGTTTGAGCATTAATATTCCTGAGAGGTTTTGCCTCTGGGAATCTGGATGAGGTACTCATAATAGATAGCAAATACCGATGGCCAGCTTTAGTCTTTGGCAATGGGCCAATACAATCCACTATAACTTTGGAAAAGGGTTCACTGAATGCAGGTATAGGCCGGAGTGGGGCCACTGGTGTGTCCTGATTAGGTTTATCCACAACTTGACAAGTGTGACAGGTTCTGCAAAAGGTCATAACATCTTCCTCAAATTAGGCCATAAAATTCCTTCATAATCCTGTTTACTTTTATTCACTCCAAAATGGCCACCTAAGGGCATACTGTGGGCCAGAGTTAACATTTTTATCCTATAAACTTTAGGAACTACAACTTGGTGAACAACTGTCCGTTCCTCACTAACAGGTATAGCAGGTGGCCTCCACTTCCTGATTAACACTCCATCCTTGAGATAATACCCAACTTGCATTTTCTTAATCTCATCATCTGAGAGATTTGTTTCTTTTAAAACTTCAATCTCAGGGTCCCGGTTCTGTTCTGCTATAAACTCCTTCCAAGACAGGGATAAGTCTTTCTCATCAGACTTACTACCTGAATCCTGTTGAAACAATGAAGGCAGAAAAGTCCCTGACAGGTCAGCATTACCTGAATCCCGACTTTGGCTATCATGGGTATCAGAATCATGCTGCACAGAACCATCTGCGTCGGCAGACTTTTTAGCCATACTTGGGAGTTACTACACAGGAAGGATAAACTTTAAAATCCATCTGTCAGTCATCAGTGGTTGGCTTAGTTGTCAACTGCACTGCAGGAACTACTTTACCATCTGCCAGGTCATTCCCTAACAGCAAAGTAACATCTTCCACCGGTAAACTGGAGCATAATCCAATCTTAACAAGTCTGGAAACCAACCCAGACTGTAAAGTTACCTTGAGCAATGGCACAGAAGCCCCAATGCCTTTAATAAAATGCCGCTCCCAATGCCTTTAATAAGATTCACCTCACAAGTGTTAGTCTCATCACCAAACTTTAGAACGCTGTCTAATATAAGTGACTGAGAAGCCCCAGTATCTCAAAGAATTTTCACTGGTACTGGGGTTGACTGTTCCTTTACTAATACAAACCCATCTGACATAAAATGATCGAATCCCTTCTTAACTCGGTCAGACCTCTCAGTACTTAACTGAGTCTCAACAGAATGTTCAGAACCCTGTGGGGTTATAGGTGCTTCAACATACTGAACACAGGCATTTGGGACTGCCTCCTTTTTCTTTTTCTTATTCAGGATAGAACAGTTAGCCATCATATGAGCAGCTTCTTACAATAGTAACAAGACAGACCAGAATATTTCTCCTTCAACTGCTTCCGTTCATCCTTACTCATGTCACTAGTCCCAGCTTTAATTTCTGGTTTACCCTGGTGATCCCTGCTGCTCTTTCGGAAACTCTTATTCTGGGTAAATTTAACACTATGAGTTAAAGCAAACTCATCTGCTAATGTAGCACACTCCTGCAATGTAGCAGCATCCTTTTCATCTATTTATGTCATCAGGGACGCATCTTTTGAATTCTTCAATTACAACCAACCCTTTCAAGCTGTTAAAATCATCATTTATATTTTTATATGTGCACCAGCAAAAACACAAACAAGAAAATTCCATATAAGTCTGGTTCACAGATTTCCTTGAATTTCTAAACTTTTGCCTGTATGATTCTGGGACCAACTTGTAAGTTTGAGCACAGCCTGTTTCACTATGTCATAATCAACTGCTTCATCAACTGTCAAAGCAGAATAGGTTTGCTGAGCCTTCCCCTCAATTACACATTGTAAGAGAATAGGCCAACCCTTTTTGGCCACTTTAAACTCTGAGCAACCTTCTCAAAATGCTGAAAGTATTTATCAACCTCTGCCTCGTCAAGTGGAGGTACCAATTTAACTTCCCGACTGTCCTCAAACTTATCACCAGTGTCTAACGCTAGACCCCTTGGCTGCAATCTCTCTACCTTTTCCAGCTCGAACACCCTCTGTCTTTCTGCTTCCTCCCTCTGTTTTTCTGCCTCTCTGGCCTCAAACTGCCTCTGCCTTTCCGCAGCCTCCATCTTTAACTTTTCTAACTTGTAATGGAGCTCAAGCTCACTAGGTTTACTTTCAGGAAACACCTCCAACTCCTCCACTTTAAACACACCTCAGATACATGATGTTCAGCTATAATCCTCTGCATCTGTGCCTTCCTCATTGTCAATTTCACCTTAGCAAGTTTAAACCTTTTCGCAATACACAACAAAACGATCCTTCTGGCGTCCTCTAATGCCTCAGAGGTTGGTGCTTCCAGAAATTTATCAACATCCATTGCTGCTGATTTTGCAGACAAATAAATCAAAAGGGATTTCCCCAATGAAATCAATAATTAATTAATCAACACGCCCTCAAATTTGTTCATATCCCATATGCAGGCCCCAATTTTGTTATGAACAAAAATTTAGAAACTAAAGCTTTAGAAATTAACCAGCAGCAATAGACTACTCCTGGAGTCTAGTTTTGATGTTAAAACCACTATCTTTATTAGTATCTACTTATAATAAAGTAAATTAAGCAAGATAAACAAAAGTTAACAGTGTTATGTGTATATATGTGTGTAAATTGTTACGTACCCCATAACTGGGTCACTTACCAGCAAAGATAGAGAGGTCCGTTGAAGTCTGATGGTACTATTTTTAACAGTATTTATTGATAAAAATACACAAAAATAATATCAATGCAAACATACAGATAATATACGTCGTCAATACTAAATCTAAAAGAGCGGGTATAATAATAATCAATAAGAAATAACTCTATCGTTGTCCAGGGGATTGTCCGATGTATTGTCTGATGGAAATATAAAAGTCACTCAAGTTCATGCAGGCTGCAGCCTTTTGTTGGAGTCAAGAGAGACAGATGTTTTAAACTTGCCTGCTTCCCTTTTTATGATGTCGATCCTTCGAGAGTTCCGTTTTTGTAGTCGGTCCTTTAGCTAAGCCATTCCGTGGAAAACTCGTCATCCGGGCAAGGATGGACACACACACGAGTCACCACCAGCTGTCGCTATTAAACGCTGTCACGGGATTTCTATCCTTTCTCCTGGTGCGTCTAAAGGGGTTGTTCCCCAGACCCTCTTTTATCCTTACTCACGGGGTCTCAGATGTCAATCAGGTTGGGATGATGCAATCCCTCAGCCACCCCCTCGGCACATTCCCTGAGGACTTCAAATAAATAGTACAGTACTCAATACACAATTCCGTCTCCAAGAGACAATGGCCGTTTCCCGTGGCTTTGTATCGCTGAGGGGCCAGGACATTCCAAACCCCCTGTGGATTCTGCGTGTCTTTCTCTCAATTCCTGGGTCTCCTGACCTGAATTAATAGCGATCTTGTGATTCTCAAAAAGGAGGGGGCTACTTTGTACCCTTCGGCCCCTCAGAGTTGGGGCACAGGCGTAACACCCCCTTTCTTCAACGCGTTTTTTACCATCGGTAATAAACGAGTAATACAGAGTCTCACAGGATTTTAGAATCTAACAAAGCTTTTTTTTTCATTACAGAGTAATACAGTTATACATTCAATTCGGCATCTAAACAATTAACGATTACATTGTCACTTCCTTTAATACCTTAACATCTTGTACCTTACTAAAGTCTTGTAGCATCAGACTTCAATTTAATAACCACCTATTTTTATTTCTTTCCTTCAGCAAACAAAACTAAAGAGTTGTGATCTTAGCTTATGTGTGTACTGCAAAAGTTCATGCAAAATACTAATCTTTATGTTACTTTCAAACTTAACAGTCAAGCTTCCATGGGGGTTGTCTTTATTATTCACATACTTTGTCGAAATCCCTTAAAACCGGCTTCTGCTATTTAAAAATGGCGTCTCCATTAACCCTCGCCTCTTTTCCGGTTAATTCCCTCGTGGTGATCTTGGGCACCCTGGCGAAATAGGCTTTCGCCCGCTCCTTTCATAGGAGTTATTTTATCAACAATGTGTTCCAAACTTAGACCATCTTCCGAATTTCCACCCAATTCTTTAATTTTACGCAAGTTGCTAGATTCCTCTTCAGGACCCTTCAGGCTATTAGTTTTCAATTTAAACTCTTTGTTCAAACAGCATTTCAAATTCTGCCTTTTTACACCACACTCTAGAAGAACAATAGCGTGTGGGGCCCCTTTACCTTCCAACTCAACCTGTAATTGATTCACAGGCTTTGTGGTACCGAGCCATTGTCTCTGTAGCCTGGTTGCTGCTTCTGATATCAGTCCAGCCTTTAAATTATCATCATTCAATTTGGGAACTACACATTTCCCTTTTCCTTCAATAAAAATATTCACCTCACCACCTTTGATCTCCTCACTAACTTTTAACACACCTTCGAGCCCAAACACCTGGGAACTCTCACTTCCCACTTTTACCAAGGTTAACCCTTTCTTCACTGAACCAAGTCCATCTGACCCACAAGGACTGCGTTCCTTTTCAAGTGAATCAAATACCTCAGACTTTTTCTGAGCTCCATTACTAGGTTCAGTACCACGTGCATCCACATCTTGGACACACTCAAACGGGACATTTGCCTCTTCCAGGTTTTCAATACCCATACCCGGTCCAAATTCTAAATTCCCCTGATCCTCCCAGCTACTCTGTGGGCAACTCCCTTCCGGAGTAAACTCAACACCGCGGGCTGAAACAACCTCATCTGCCAACCCAGCAGACTTCTTCAAGGCACCCTTTTCATCGAGGACTGCCCTCATTTCATTATTGGGAACACCTTTAGAATTTTCCACTTCTTCAAACAGTTCTGCCAAACCAGACAGATCATCCATGTCTAACCCTGGACCTTTTAACAGCTTTATCTGTTTCTCATCTTTATTTCGTGCCTTTAGAACTTTTCTCCTCGCTAAGGGAGGGTCTACCTCCTCTCCCTTACTCTCTTTCACTTTACTACTCTTAGTTTTACCACCCTCTAAACCCTCGTGGTACAGGGTCGGTAAAAACGTCTCGGCCAACTCGATATTGGCCGGATTTAAACTGCTCTCGTTCTCAGCTGCCTTTCGCGACATGCTGCGAGTGATCGCGCATGCGGGATAGATCTCGGAATCTAGGGGCGGAGTCTCCACCGGCTGTCTCGTCAGCTTCATTGCTGACCAAACCTTACCACCGGCTAAATCATTACCCAGAAGGACGTCCGCGTCAGTTCTCGGGAATTCTGATCGCACCCCCATTTCAACTGGTCCAGAGACTGGGTCACAATTCATAATGACCCTATGCAAGGGCACCGTTTCCGTCCCTTTTCCTATTCCTTTCACAGCTACCATTCCCGTCTTGCGACCAAAATCCAGTACCTGACTGCTAATCAATGACAGTTCAGCCCCCGTGTCTCTCCAGATTCACACGGGAACTGGTGGGTCTCCCTCTCTCAGACACGGTTCCGTTTGAATACAAGTCTCAGACCCTTCTCTTACCCTGTCTACCCGGGGCACTCTTGTCGATTTACTGATTACCACGGCACATCCAATAGGGACTGCTGCTTTCCCTTTTACTGTCTCCTTCCTCGGAGCCAAGCACCTAGATGCTATATGTCCACCCTTTCCACAATTAAAATAGGTCAAGCCAGGAAATCTCTGGCCGTCTTGCCTCTCCTCCCCAATCGTACCACTAGCTCCCGGCGGGACCTCTGCCTCAGCCAGCAGGCTTTCTCTATCGTTCCCACAATCTCTCTGGGAACTTTTATTCGAGGAAAACTTTGTCTTGTGGGTTAGGGCATATTCATCTGCGAACCTAGCAAATTCGGAGATGGACTTATTCAGCTTCTCATTCAAATACATCCAGATATCCTCCGAAACACCACTTTTAAATTTCTCAATCAGAATTAGCTCCCTGAGACGCCAAAAATCCTCTTCCACTATTTCTGTTGTACACCAACAATCCAAGAGCACACCCTTCTCATAGGCAAACTCGGTATACATCTGATTCCACCCTTCCTTTAAATTTCTGAACTTTTGTCTATACGCTTTAGGTACCAATTCGTAAGTCCGGAGAATGGCCGTTTTTACTTAGTCATAATCCTCCGCCTCTTCCTCCTCCACAGACAACGCCACATATGCCCTTTGTGCCTTCCCTTTTAACACACTTTGTAACAACGCCACCCACTGCTCTTTGGGCCACTTCTGATTCACTGCCACTTTTTCAAAAAGCAAGAAATAACTATCAACATCCATCTCCTCGAACGGAGGTACTAACCTGACTCCCGACTAACATTAAACCGCTCCTCTCGGTCTGACCCTTGAGCTCTTCACTCTTGCCTTTAACTTTTCCATATCCAAGTCATGTTGCCTCTTTCTCTGCCTCCTCATACTCTCTCTCCTTCTCGGCTCGCTCCTTTTCCTTTTCAGCTGCCTCCAGCTGTGTTAACTGAATTTCATGCTCTCTTTGCTTCTCAGCTCTGTCCTGCTCTTTTTTCACCTCTAACCCCTTTAGCTGGAGCTCATGCTCCCGTTTCACCTCTAACTCCTTTAGCTGGAGTGCATGCTCCCTTTGTTTGTCAGCCCTTTCTTTCTCCTTCTCAGCTCTGTCTTTCTCCTTCTCAGCTGCTTTAATTTAATTTCATGTTCCAACCTTAATTTCTCCAACTCTAACTGAGCCGTCCCACTAGCTGGTACCTTTTCAGGGATATTTTCCAATACCTCAGCTGCAAACACATTCTTCTCAATATAATATTAAGTTATGGCCCTTCACACCTCCCACTTTTTCATTGACCTCACCTCTGCGAGGTTTAGCCCCTTCGCCATATTTATCAAGTCCGAATTGGTGGCCGCCTCTAGCGCCTCCAAAGTCGGGTTTTCTATAAATTCATCCACGTCCATCTTTCCTGGTTTCCCGTCTGGCTACCCCTGTACCAGATCCAAGTTTGGACTAACAAGCCCGATTCACTGACCTCCCAATTTGGTCTCAAATCTCGAGACGAGAACCCCAAGTTGTTACGTACCCCATAACTGGGTCACTTACCAGCAAAGATAGAGAGGTCCGTTAAGTCTGATGGTACTATTTTTAACAGTATTTATTGATAAAAATACACAAAAATAATATCAATGCAAACATACAGATAATATACGTTGTCAATCCTAAATCTAAAAGTGCGGGTATAATAATAATCAATAAGAAATAGCTCTATCTATGTCCAGGGGATTGTCCGATGTATTGTCTGATGGAAATATAAAAGTCACTCAAGTTCATGCAGGCTGCAGCCTTTTGTTGGAGTCAAGAGAGACAGATGTTTTAAACTTGCCTGCTTTCCTTTATATGATGTCGATCCTTCGAGAGTTCCGTTTTTGTAGTCGGTCCTTTAGCTAAGCCGTTCCGTGGAAAACTCGTCATCCGAGCAAGGATGGACACACATACAAGTCACCACCGGCAGTCGCTATTAAACGCTGTCACGGGATTTCTATCCTTTCTCCTGGTGCGTCTAAAGGGGTTGTTCCCCAGACCCTCTTTTATCCTTACTCATGGGGTCTCAGATGTCAATCAGGTTGGGATGATGCAATCCCTCAACCAGCCCCCTCCGCTCATTCCCTGAGGCCTTCAAATAAATAGTACAGTACTCAATACACAATTCCGTCTCCAAGAGACAATGGCCATTTCCCGTGGCTTTGTATCGCTGAGGGGCCAGGACATTCCAAACCCCCTGTGGATTCTGCGCGTCTTTCTCTCATTTCCTGGGTTTCCTGACCTGAATTAATAGCGATCTTGCGATTCTGAAAAAGGAGGGGGCTACGTTGTACCCTTCAGCCCCTCAGAGTTGGGGCACAGGCGTTACAAAATATAACTCCCAAACTATTGAGCTCGGGGGAAACAAGGCTTAGAGTCTTGAGATGGTAAAGTATGGAAGTTCAGTTCATCCACGGAATAGGTGATGATATTTGTAATCCAGGGTAAATGTCGAGAGAAGGCAATTACGTCGAATTCCAAAGGTTCCATTGTGGTGAAACGAGAGAACAGTTGCTGTAGATTTTATGCTTCATCGTTTCAAATCCACATACGAATTATCACCGAAAGTGACTTGTCACAAGGGGTATCGCCTTCAAGTGAATTATCACACCACTCCCAGCCAAGCGTTAACACATAAGTAGTCTTCACAGGATACCCCAAATCCGATCCACACCTATGGATCAAATGAGGTGATAACCACACATTCGATGTATGGTGAATCGATACTTAACCCACCCTTGTGGGCATAGGAAAGCTCTAAACAGTGACCCTTGGCCACTAGTTCCCTGGTTTCGATCCTTCCATTTTTCCTACTTCATCTCCGTCTGACTCTGAGTGTCTGAGTCCTCGGTTAAAACTAAACAAGCTGTGAGCGATGTAAACAAGCTGCAAGCCCGACTGATTTGCCTTCTTAATCACTCTCTCTCTTAAAATGAATGTCCTCAGCAAGCAAAGGCAAGGAATTAATAAGAATGTGAACTGACTGGTGTGCCAGTAGTTGGGATGACTGAATGAATCCTTTCCAACATTCTGTGCAGGTGAATAGCTCAGAATGTGTGAACTGACTGGTGTCTCTGTAGGCTGGAGGACTGAGTGAATCCCTTCCCACAGACTGAGCAGATGAACGGCCACTCCCCAGTGTGAACTTGTTGATGTACCTTCAGTTTAGATGAGAAAGTGAATCCCTTCCCACAGACTGAGCAGGTGAATGGCCACTCCCCAGTGTGAACCACCTGATGTACCTTCAGTTGAGATGAGAAAGTGAATCCCTTCCCACAGTCTGAGCAGGTGAACGGCTTCTCCCCAGTGTGAACTCGCTGATGACTCTGTAGGGTGGATGACCGAGTGAATCCCTTCCCACAGACGGAGCAGGTGAATGGCCTCTCCCCAGTGTGAACTCGCTGATGACTCTTCAGGTGAAATGACTGAGTGAATCCCATCCCACAGACTGAGCAGGTGAACGGCTTCTCCCCAGTGTGAACTTTCTGGTGTCTCTGTAGGGTGGATGAATCAGTGAATCTCTTCCCACATTCTGAGCAGGTGAATGGCTTCTCCCCAGTGTGAACTCGATGGTGTTTCTGGAGGCGGGATGACCGAGTAAATCCCTTCCCGCAGACTGAGCAGGTGAATGGCTTCTCCCCAGTGTGAACTCGCTGGTGTCTCTGTAGGTGGGATGACCGAGTAAATCCCTTCCTGCAGACTGAGCAGGTGAATGGCTTCTCCCCAGTGTGAACTCGCTGGTGTCTCACTAGTATCGATGCCAAAGTGAATCCCTTCCCACAGTCTGAGCAGGTAAACGGCCGCTCCCCGGTGTGAACTCGCTGGTGAGCCATTAGGTCACGTGACTGAGTGAATCCCTTCCCACAGCTTGAGCAGGTGAATGGCATCTCCCCAGTGTGAACATGCTGATGACTCAGCAGGTCAGATGACCGAGTGAATCCCTTCCCACAGACTGAGCAGGTGAACGGCCTCTCCCCAGTGTGAACTCTCTGATGTACCTTCAGTTGGGATGAAGAAGAGAATCCCTTCCCACAGTCTGAGCAGGTGAATGGCCTCTCCCCAGTGTGAACTCTCTGATGTACCTTCAGTTGGAATGAGGAAGAGAATCCCTTCCCACAGTCTGAGCAGGTGAATGGCCTCTCCCCAGTGTGAACACGCTGATGTCTCTGTAGGTGGGATGAGCAAATGAATTCCTTCCCACAGTCCAAGCAGGTGAACGGCCGCACCCCGGTCTGAACTTGCTGGTGTGCCATCAGGTCAGATGACCGAGTGAATCCTTTCCCAGAAATTCAACAGATGACCAGCTTCTGACTGGTGTGTCCACAGGTGGGATGACAGACTAAATCCTTTCTTACACACAGAACAGGTGAATAACCTTGCCCGGTGTGAACTTGCTGATATACCTTCAGTTGAGATGACTGACTGAATCCATTCCCAATGTCTGAGCAGAAGAATGGGCTCTCCCCTGTGTAAAATGACGGGCGTGCCAGTTGGTCAAATGACTGAGTGAATCCTGCCCCATAGTCTGATCAGGTAGGATGGTCGATTGAACCCCTTGCTTCACTTCTTAAATATCTAGACAGAGACAGCAAAACTGGTGTGCCATGTCTGAGCTTCCGGGAGACAGATTCCTTCTCGTTTTTAACCTGTAAAAAGATTTACAAAATCCATCACTGGGTGTAGGACAACACTTCGGATGAGATTACTTGAGTTGCCAAGGTCTGATCCAGCATCACACTGTTACAGTGAGGTTCCACCCAAGTTGGACAGAGAAATCATCTTCTAACTGGGCACAGTGCTGGTATCTGGAATAACCATCAATTCCCTGATGCTCTTCTTGTTTCTATAGGAATGGGGCATTTCTGCGGTCTCCAATTTGTGCCTTGGCTCAGTTTGGCTCCCTCCATTGGTATTATTCCCTGTTCCTGCTGAGCTGCATGGGTGCCTGGCCACACACTAACTGAAAAATTCTCACACAAATAGTCTTTCTTGACGTGCAGCTGGGATTTTCTTATATGTATTATTAACTTAAAGTGCCACAGTTGTAAAGCCTTATAAAAATTTCTTGCTGAGATGAATGGTTGGTCCGCACAGCTGTTAAAGGCTCTTGCAGAAAAGTACCAACAAAGAAACAGGCCCTTTGGGCTATCTAGCTTGTGCTAAACTATTTAAACTCCCCACTCCCACACCCCTACCATTCAGGTACGTACACAAAACTCCTTAAATGTTGAAATCCAGCTCGCATTCACCATTTGTGTTGGCTGCTCATTCCGCACCCAGATGACCATCTGTGTGAAGAAGTTTCCCCTCATGTTCCCCTTAACATTTCACCTTTCACCCTTAACCCATGGCCTCTGGTTGTAGCTCCACACCATCTCCGTGGTAAAAGTCAGCTTGCATTTTATCTATGCCCCTCTATCACAATCAAATCTCCCCTCAATCTTCTACATTCCAAGAAATAAAGTCCTAACCTGTTCAATTTTTCCTCGTAACCCAAGTCCTCCAGACCTGGCAAAATCCTTGTGAATTTTCTCTGAACTCTCGGAACCTCTTTTACAACTTTCATCTATCTACAGTTGTCAGTGCTTTGGTTCATGAAGGCCAATGGGCTGAAATCTTTCTTTCCATCTCTATCTAACTGTGATACCACTTTTAGTGAATTACAGACTTGTATTCCCAGGTCCCTTTCCTCTACAACACTCCTCAGTGCCCAACCAGTCACTGTGTAAGTACTACCCTGGTAGGTCCTACCAAAGTGCAACACCTCACACTTGTCTGCATTAAATTTCATTTTCCATTTCTCAAACCATTTTTCCAGCTGGTCCAGATCTATAAGCCATGATAGTCTTCCTCGCTGTCCACTACACCCCAATCTTGGTGTCATCCACAAATTTACTGATCCAGTTAACCACACTATCATCCAGATTACTGATATAGATGACAAACAACAACAGATCAAGCACTGATGCCTATGGCACACAACTAGTCACAGGCCTCCAGTCAGAGAGCCAACCATCTGCTACCACACTCTGGCTTCTCCCAAAGCCAGTATCTCGTCCAATTTACTATCTCATCTTGAATGCTGAGTGACTGAACCTTCTTGACCAACCTCCCATATGAGACATTGTCAAGTGCCTTGCCTTCATCCACTTTCCTGATAACTTCCTCGAGAGACTCTATAAGATTGGTGAGCCATGAACTACCAAGCACAAAGCCATGTTGTCTATCCTTAATCAATTCACATCTATCCAAATACTTATATATCCGGTTCCTGCACATAAGTTCCAATAACTTTCCCCCTACTGATGTCAAGCACACCAATGTACAATTTCTTAGTTTATTTTTAGAGCCTTTCTTGAACAGCGGACAACGTTGGTTGTCCTCCAATCCTCCAGTTCCTCACCTGTCACTAAGGATGATTTAAATACCTGTGCTTGGGCCCCGACAACTTCTGCACTTGTCTTCCAAAGGGTCCGAGGGAACAATTTGTCAGGCCCTGGGGATTTATCCATGGCAATTTGCCTTCAGACGGCAAACACTTCCACCTCTGTAATCTGTACAGTGTCCATGAAGATGATGCTGCTTTGCCTCACTTCTATAGACTCTGTGTCCACCTCCTGAGTAAATACGAATGCAGAAAAAATCTCCCCCATCTATTTTGTCTCCTCATATGGATTACCATTCTGATTTTGCAAAGGATTAATTTTTTCCCTTGAAATCTTTTTGCACTTAACATATCTGCAGAATCCATGAGGATTCTCCTTCACCTTGTCTGCTGGGGCAACCTCATGCCTTCTTTCATCAGTGTTCACTTGAATTTCCTGTATCTCATAAGTAGCCCATTTGTTCCTATCTGCCTGTATGCACCTCCTTTTTATTGATCTGGGAGATGAAAACCAAAGGGGTGATAGAGCTGCATGGTGGGGGGTAGGGGTAAGGGGGGTTAAACTAATGTCTCAGGGGGAATGGATGCCTGAATAACAGAACAGATAGTGGAGGTGTTGTGGAGACAGGTGTTGTTCAGACCTCAGACAAGGTCAGGAATGAAAAACGTTGAGCATGGTGCAGTGAATGTGCTGAGCCCTGTATATCTCAATGCAAGGAGCGTGATAGGAAAGGTGGATGTGTTCAGGGAATGGATCAACACCTGGAATTATGACACTAGGATCTGGCAACTGTGGTTTGGGACAGGCTGCTTTATGGCAAAGGTGTGCTTGGTAAGTGGGAGGCCTTCAAAGCGAAATTTTGAAAGTACAAAGCGGGTATGTGCTTGTCAGAATAAAAGGTAAAGATAGAAACTGCAGGGAACCTTGGATTTCAAGAGATATTGAGACCCTGGTGAAGCACAAAATGGAGTTTCATAACAGGGATAGGCAGGCAGGTTCTTATGAAGTATAAAATATACAAGAGAACACATGAGATAAATCAGGATGGCTAAAAGCAGGCATGAGGTTGCCATTGCAGAAAAGATTAATCATCAGGGATTCCAGAGATAGATTAAGAGCAAAAGGATTTTAAGGCACAAAGTTGGTTCTCTGTAAGACCAGAATGGCAATCCACGTATGGAACCAAAGCAGATGGGAGAGATCTGAAATATGTTTTCATCTCTATTTACTCAGGAGATGGACAAAGGTTCTATTGAAGTGTGAAAAAGCCACATTAAAATCGTGGACCCTGTACAGATCAAAGAAGAGATGTTATTTCACTGTTCAATATAGATCATTAAGCATAGAAATCTACATCATATTCCAGGCCATTCAGCCTATAATGTTGTGCCAACCACGTAACTTACTCCAGAATGTGCCTAGAATTTCCCTAGCACATAGCCCTCTATTTCTCTAAGCTCCATGTGCCTATGTAAGAGGCTGTTAAAAAACCCTATTGTATCTGCCTCAACCACCACTGCTGGCAGTGGATTGCACACACACACTATTTTCTAGGTAAAAAAACTTACCCTTGCCAACCCCTTGGTAACTATTTCCAAGCACCTTAAAACTATGCCCCCTCGTGTTAGCCATTTCAACCTTGGGGGTAAAACCTCTGGCTATCCACGCGATCAATGCCCCTCATCACTTTATAGCACTTCATGCCTTGTGCAGGAAGGCACAGAGTCGACTGTACTTCCTTAGAAGGTTGGCGTCATTCAATGTCTGCAGTGAGATGCTGAAGATGTTCTATAGGTCAGTTGTTGAGAGCGCCCTCTTCTTTGTGGTGGCGTGTTGGGGAGGAAGCATTAAGAAAAGGAACGCCTCACGTCTTAATAAGCTGGTAAGGAAGGCGGGCTCTGTCGTGGGCAAAGTACTGGAGAGTTTAACATCGGTAGCTGAGGGAAGGGCGCTGAGTAGGCTACGGTCAATTATGGAAAACCCTGAACATCCTCTACATAGCACCATCCAGAGACAGAGAAGCAGTTTCAGCGACAGGTTACTATCGATGCAATGCTCCTCAGACAGGATGAAGAGGTCAATACTCCCCAATGCCATTAGGCTTTACAATTCAACTGCCAGGACTTAAGAACTTTTTTTTAAAGCTATTATTAATGCTTTTTGAGTTAGTGATTTAGATGCATATCATATTATTACTGAGTTAAGTATTGTATGTAATTAGTTTTTGCTACAACAAGTGTATGGGACATTGGAAAAAAGGTTGAATTTCCCCATGGGGATGAATAAAGTATCTATCTATCTATCTATCTATCTATCTATCTATCTAAAAAAGGGTCTAAACATCAGAAAGTAAATTATACATTGCTTTGAGGATCTGTTAGAATTATGAGGGTATAGATAGGGTAAATGCAAACAGCTTTTTCCACTGAGGTTTGGTAGGATGACAACCAGAGGTCATGGGTAAGTGGGGAAGGTGAAAATTTAATGGGAACATTTGGGAAATCTCTTTAATGAAATGGTCGTGAGAGTGTGGAATGAGATGCCAGCAAAAGTGGTGAATATAAGCCCAGTTTCAACAATAAGAGAAGTTTGATAGGTACTTGGATGGTAGGGCCATGAAGGGTGATTGACCAAGTGCAAGTAGTTGCATTAGACAGCTTAAATGTGTTCTCAGCATTGACCAGGTGGGCTAAACAGCCTGTTTCTGTACTGAACTTCTCCATGTTTCTATGACAGAGAAGCTGGCCAAACTTGTAAGGGGAAAGGTAGGAGTGACAACGGAGCAGCAATGGCTGGAGTTTCTGGGAGCAATTCGGGAGCTGAGTGATCGATACATCCTAACGAAGTGGAAGCATTGGAAAGGCAGAATGACACAACCATGGCTGAAATGAGAAGCCAAAACAAACATAAAGACCAAAGAGAGAGCAAACAAAAGAGCAAAACCTATTGGGAAGCTTTTAGAAACCAACAGAAGATGACAAAAAAAAAGTCAGATGAGCTTGCATGGATTTATGATTTGTAGTCATTAATGAGTCTTGGTAGCACCCAACTGTCTGAGGCATTCAGAAGAATAAAATATCCGGGGCCTCAATATCTCTTGAAAACCAAGGTTCCCTGCACCAGGTACCTTTCAACTTTTATTTTGACAGGCACATACAAACTCAACACCCTCAAAATTTCACTTCTGAAGGCCTCACACTTACCAAGTACTCCTTGGCCAGAAAACAGCCAGTCGCAAACCACACTTGTCAGATCCTTTCTGGTACCATCAAAATTGACCTTTCTCCAATTTAGAATATCAATCCATGGTCCAGACCTCTCTTTTTCCATATTTACTTTTGAATCTCATGGCATTATGATCACTAATTTCAGTCATCAGCCCTGGATCATTTCCTAACAGCTTATTGCACACTTCTACGTCGGGATTCCTACGCACTGATTAAGGGCACATTTGACAAACTTTACCCCATTTAGTCCTTTTACATTATGGGAGTCCTAGTCAATATATGGAAAGTTAAAATCACTTACTGCATCAAGCTTTGTTTCTTGGCATGGTCTGCGATCTCTCTAAAAATTTGTTCCTCTAAATCCCTCAGACTATTGGGTGCAACAATGTCCCAATAATGGCTACAATATCGTAATTCCCTGCCCTGAGCTCATCTGGCTTTCCTACGATGCTTCTTGCATTGTGATATACACAGCTCAGCACATTCATCATGCTCAGCCATTTGATTGTTGACTCCATCTGAGGTCTGAACAACTTCTGACCAAGCCTGTAAAGATGGGAATCTGTCCCCCCAGTTTAACTCCCTACTGCTCCAATACTTACCAACTAAATTAGCCAACATGATTAAAACAAATAATATGGATTGGCCTGACAGTGACCAAAATCGAATGTGACAAGCTTTGACATATTGTTGGGACCTGACTTTCAAATCCTAATCAACCCTGAAGGGAACTAACATTAAAGGTGAAGATGTTCAGTGGGAAGAAGGACGCGAGAGGGCGATATCTGGGGATCAGAAACGGGAACAAAAACCTACCAAGGGACAGGTGGGGACAACAACCCGTTTTCAAATTAACAAGCAAGGATGCTTCCTGCCGTGAGTACCACCCCTCAGGAAGAGCCCAACGGAACATTGCAAGTTGCTGGAATTCCAATTCCGTTTATGATTGATATGCCGGCAACCACAACCACTCTCAATCAGGAAATTATATCGGAAAATGGATTCCAGCTATCAAACACTACAATCACTCTGTCTGGGTTCGAAGGCACGGAACGCACGTATTCACATACACAGCCACTACAGGTGGAATTCCAGGGGGATTGAGAAAAGCCAGTATTATGCACCCCTCTAGGGACAAAGTTCCCAGTCACATTAGAGAGGTTAAAGGAAGAGAGAACAGTGCATTACTGGCCGAAGATCTGGATTTCCTTCGGCGACAGACAGGACAGGTGGTTCCCCATACCACCGTGAGGGTTTGCCTTGGGTTCAAGTCAAAGAGCCTAGGGTTCCTTGCCTACACCCTGATGAAACAAGCCTCCAGCACCAAGGGAGGCTGGCCAGACTTGGCCGCATGCCAACTCTGATACTGGAAGGACTCAGGTGAAGACAGGACATCTGGTAAGACACTCTTTTAATATTGACCGAACCCAAGAGGCTGTACCCCATCTCTGGGCAATCTCAGGCCATGAAATTGGCCTTGCTTGTTAATTTCTAAAACTGCCCCCCATCCGGATCACCATGAAAGAAGGACAGACTCTCCCATCCATTCTGCAATATCCCCTCAAGCCCGAGGCAATGTTTTATGAGAATGGAAGCCCTTTTGTGGATCCAGCAGGGAAACGATATTCTGGCGATGCGATAGTGACGGACAGTGAAGTAATTGAGCAGGCCTCTTTTGAAGCAGCTGTCTCGTCCAGAAGGCTGAGCCGTTTGCTCTGACTTGTGCCTGTATCCTAGCAACAGATAAAAGTGCGAACAATTACACGGACTCCCGTTATGCATTTGGAGTTGTACATGACTACGGGGCTCTCTGGGAACATGGGGATTCCTGACTTGCTCTAGCCACCCCATTAGTAATGCCACCTTTGTAAACAACTTACTCACCGCTCAACAGCTACCTCGAGTTTTGGCTATTATTAAATGTGCAGCCCACACCCGCATGTCCAACCAGGTCTCTAAACTCAATGCTTCAGCAGATTAGACAGCGAAAAGTGCTGCACAATCCTTGATAGTTGTAGTCTCCTCGGGTTCCCATCAAGCAATCCTCCATGACTCAAGCAGAACGAGTTTGCCAGACATGTGGGAGGTACGTACTTTTCAGGGGGACACCTCTGAGGAGGAGTGCAAGCTGTAGTTCCAGATGTGGTGCCAGAAAGACCCCGACCGAGGTTTCTGGATCACCCCAGCGGGACAGGTTTGTGTTCCTACACAGTTTTTACCTATATTGGTCAATTATGCACACACCTGGAAAAGGAGGGAATGGTTGTTAACCTGCACCCTGCACACCGGGTACGACTCCCTTGACCATTTTCGTGTCTACAAGTTGATTTTACTGAATTGCCTAGAGTACATTGCTATAGATACTGCTTAGTTATTATAGATGCATTTAATAGATGGATTGAAGCTATTCCAACTACCAATAATACTGTTATGACTGTTGTGAAGGTATTATTACAGGATATAATTCCCAGGTACGGCCTGCCAGAGATGCTGAGCTCTGACAATGGCCCACACTTTGTGGCGAAAGCAAGCGAAGGGGTGTGTAACAAATTAGCTATCAAGCAACATTTCCACTGTGTACACCACTCATGGGCCGCTGGCTTAGTGGAAAGTGTCAATGGCACTCTGAAGAGTAAATTGGCCAAATTAACAGCAGAGACGGGACTCACTTGGTTGAAGGTCCCACTGTTAGACCTATTCTACATGAGGGTCACCCCACAGGGGAAAACAGTGTTCTCACCAGCTGAAATCATTTATGGACGGCCCATGAGGACACCCTGTGGACCAAGACCTTGTGCACCATTGTTCCCAGAAAGTCTACCAGGTAAATTGGATATGCATACCCTCGGGAAGAGATGGGGAAATACATATGCTAACAAAACAAAATTTTCCAAGCATTACATTCATAGGTACGACAGGCTTACAAGGAAGAGAACCACCCCGCAGAGAGCAGTGACTATCCCACCCAAGAAACTGGGAATTTTGTCCTGACCAAGACCTGGGATTGAGGGAAACTCAGACCTCGGTGGAGAGGACCATATTAGGTGTTACTGACCACTCCACGGCTCTGAGACTGACGGGGCAATCTCGGTGGATACATTGAACAGACTACAAACGTGTTACTGAAGGAACTGAGTAGAAGGACTCTCTCGGACTAAAGGAAAAAGTATTGGTTGATCGTGGTGTGGTGAACCTCTACGCTTCTTGTCATTTTAAGAGAGAGTGCCTGAGTGATGTCAGCCGCCGGCTTTCTCAGCTCCTGTTTGATTCTTACTGAGAGAGAGGCAGGGGTGGAACTATTTGACTCTGCAGCGTGCTTACACTTGCTCACAGCTTGTGTTTACATAGCTCGCAGTTTGTTTTATTTAAGCAAGGACAGTCAGAGACAGACAGTCAGATGGAGAGAAAGAAAGAAGATGGAAGGTTCGAAACAAAGGACCTAGTGGCCGAAGTTCGCTGTTTGAACTCTCCTGTGCCCACAAGGGTGGGCTGATTATTGATCCAGCAAATACCTGGAAAATACCTGAGGAGGAAGGTAAAGCTGCGTGAGCGCGGGTGACGACAGTGGTGAGCGCGGGCTTTCAAAAGCGACCCATTTTCAGGAGCGGGCAGCGGAGTGCGCAGGAGCAGAGTGCTGGGCTTTGTCTCAGCGGGCTTCGGCGCAAGAGGACTTCGGCAAGAAGCCGGCTTTTCATTTATTCTGACTAATCTGGGATCAGGTAATGGGGGAGACGGTTAGAGCAGTGGTGTGCTCCGTATGCAGTATGTGGGAGGTCAGGGTCAACACAGTTGTCCCTGATGACCACACCTGCAATAGGTGCATCCAGCTGCAGCTCCTATCAGACCGAGTTAGGGAATTGGAGCAGGAGCTGGATGAACTACAGATCATTCAGGAGGCAGAGACAGAGATAGTTAAGAGTTATCGGGAGGTAGTCACACCGAAAAGACAGGAGGTAGGCAAATGGGTGACAGTCAAGAGAGGCAGGGGGAGCAGACAGAGAGAGAAGAGCACCCCAGTGGCCGTTCCCATCAAAAATAAGTATACCGTTTTGGATACTGTTGGTGGGGATGACCTACCAGGAACAAGCTGCAGTGGTCCTGTCTCTGGCACTGAGGTTGGACCTGCGACTAGGAAGGGAAGGAGGGAAGAGAAGAGAGCAGTAGTGATAGGGGATTCTATAGTCAGGGGGGCGGATAGGAGATTTTGTGGGGAAGATCGGGAGTCTCGGATGGTATGTTGCTTCCCTGGTGCCGGGGTCCGAGAAATCTCAGATCGGGTACAGGTTATTCTCGAGTGGGAGGGCAAGGATGCAGATGTCGTGGTCCATGTAGGGACCAATGACGTGGGTAGGATGAGTGAGGGGGTCCTGCATAGGGAGTTCAGGGAGTTAGGTGCGAAGCTGAAGAGCAGGACCTCCAGGGTAACAATCTCAGGATTGCTACCTGTGCCACGTGCGAGTGAGGCAAGGAACAGGAGGATTATAAAGATTAATACGTGGCTGAGAGGATGGTGCAGGAGGGAGGGCTTCAGGTTTGTGGATAATTGGGCCTTGTTCCAGGGAAGGTGGGATGTGTTCCAAAGGGACAGTTTACACCTGAACTGGAGCGGTACTAACATTCTTGCAGGGAAGTTTGCTACAGCTTCTTCGGGGGGGGGTTTAAACTAAATTTGCAGGGGGCGGGGATCCAGACTGTGAGAGATGATAGCGAGAGGATGAATAAAGGACAGGTGGGGACTACACGGTTCCACAATATTAAGTGCGTAGTAGAGGGAGGTGGGGCGGAACAAGTGATAAGGAGGACTCGTGTCAGAGGGATGGTCTGACGGAACATGGAGTTAAATGTGTTGCAAGAATAAGTAAATGTAGGAAGGACAACAAAATTCTAGGGGCGTATAGCCCGATGGGAGTTCGGGGAGCTGGGTTAAGCACAATAGGCAGCGATTCAAACAGAGAGAGGAGAAATGGGTTAAAAATTCTATTTCTGAATGCACGGTGTCAGGAATAAGGCGGATGAGCTTGAAGCCCAGGTGCGAATGGGTAACTATGATGTTGTTGGGATAACAGAGACATGGCTGCAGGGAGATCAGACCTGGGAAATGAATGTACAAGGGTATATGTGCATGTGGTAAAGGTAATGTTGCAGTAGTTATGGGGGATTTCAACATGCAGGTGAACTGGGAGAATCAGGTTGGTGCTGGACCACAGGATAGGGAGTTTGTAGAGTGCCTACGGGATGCATTCTTGGAACAGCTTGTACGAGAGCCGACCAGGGATAAGACTATTCTGGATTTAGTGTATGTAATGAACAGGATTTGATAAGCGATCTCGCAGTAAAGGAGCCATTAGGAGGTAGTGATCACAATATGATAAGCTTTTATCTGCAATTTGAGAAGGATAAGGGCAGCTCGGAGGTGTCAGTGTTGCAGATGAACAGGGGAAACTATGAAGCCATGAGGGAGGAGCTGGCCAAAGTTGACTGGACGGATAGCCTAGCAGAAAAGACCGTGGCAGGTATTCTTGGGAATAATGCACAAGGTGCAAAATCAGTTCATCCCCCAGAGAAGGAGGGATTCAAAGGGGGGAAAGGGGCCTCAGTGGTTGACAAAGGAAGTCAGAGACTGCATAGCATTAAAAAAAGGAAATATGACAGAGCTAAGGTGAGTGGGAGGACAGATGATTGGGAAGTTTTTAAGAAACAACAGAACTTAACTAAAAAGACAATACGGGGAGAAAAAAATGAGGTACGAACGCAAGCTAGCCAGGAATACAAAGGAAGATAGCAAAAGCTTTTTTAGGTATGTGAAGAGAAAGAAGATAGTTAAGAACAATGTTGGGCCTTTGAAGAATGAATTGGGTGAAATTGTTATGGGAAACAGAGAAATGGCAGAAGAATTTAATGAGTACTTCAGATCTGTTTTCACTAAGGAAGACACAAGCAATCTCCCAGATGTATGGATGGGCCAAGGACATAGGGTAACAGAGGAAATGAAACAGATTGACATTCGGAAGGAAACGGTGATGAGAAAACTGATGGGACTGAAGGCTGACAAATCCCCAGGTCCAGATGGTCTGCACCCTAGGGTACTAAGAAGGTGGCTCTGGAAATTGCGGATGCATTGGTAATCATTTTCCAATGTTCCTTGGATTCAGGATCAGTTCCTGAGGATTGGAGAATGGCTAATGTTATCCCACTTTTTAAGAAAGGAGGGAGGGAGAAAACAGAACTATCGACCTGTCAGCCTGACATCGGTGGTGGGAGAGGTGCTGGAGTCCATTATTAAGGATGAAATAGTGGCATATCTAGATAGCAGTGATAGGATTGGGCCAAGCCAGCATGGATTTACCAAGGGTAAATCATGCTTGACTAATCTGTTGGAGTTTTTTGAGGATATAACCAGGAAGGTAGACGGGGGAGATCCAGTGGATGTAGTGTACCTCGATTTTCAGAAGGCATTTGATAAGGTCCCACATAGAAGATTAGTGGGTAAAATCAAAGCTCAGGGCATCGGGGGGAAGGCATTGACATGGATAGAAAACTGGTTGGCAGATAGAAAGCAAAGGGTAGCGGTGAATGGGTGTTTCTCAGAATGGCAGGTGGTGACTAGTGGGGTGCCACAGGGCTCGGTATTGGGACCACAGCTGTTTACCATTTACGTTAACGATTTGGATGAAGGCATAGAGAATAGCATCAGCAAATTTGCTGATGATACTAAGCTGGGTGGCAGTGTGACATGTGATGAAGCTGTTAGGAGAATTCAGGGTGACTTGGATAGGCTGGGTGAGTGGGCAGATACTTGGCAGATGGCGTTTAATGTGAATAAGTATGAGGTTATCCACTTTGGGAGTAAGAACAGGAAGGCAGATTATTATCTGAATGGTATAGAGTTGGGTAAGGGAGTAATACAAAGAGATCTCGGAGTCCTTGTTCATCAGTCACTGAAGGTGAATAAGCAAGTGCAGCAGGCAGTGAAGAAGGCTAATGGAATGTTGGCCTTTATTACAAAGGGAATTGCGTACAAGAGCAAGGAAATCCTCTTGCATTTGTACAGAGCCCTGGTGAGACCACACCTGGAGTACTGTGTACAGTTTTGGTCTCCAGGGTTAAGGAAGGTCATCCTGGCTGTAGAGGAAGTGCAGCGTAGATTCACGAGGTTAATTCCTGGGATGTCTGGACTGTCTTACGCAGAGAGGTTAGAGAGACTGGGCTTGTACACACTGGAATTAAGGAGATTGAGAGGGGATCTAATTCAAACATATAAGATTATTAAGGGATTGGACAAGATAGAAGCAGGAAATATGTTCCAGATGCTGGGAGAGTCCAGTACCAGAGGGCATGGTTTGAGAATAAGGGGTAGGTCATTTAGGACAGAGTTAAGGAAAAACTTCTTCTCCCAGAGAGTTGTGGGGGTCTGGAATGCACTGCCTCGGAAGGTAGTGGAGGCCAATTCCTTGGATGCTTTCAAGAAGGAGCTAGATAGGTATCTTATGGATAGGGGAATCAAGGGATATGGGGACAAGGCAGGAACCGGGTATTGATAGTAGATGATCAGCCATGATCTCAAAATGGTGGTGCAGGCTGGAAGGGCCAAATGGTCTACTTCTGCACCTATTGTCTATTGAATGTGTGATTGTCACTTTGTTTGATCCACTGGAGTGGATCTTTAGGTTTGGCAGTATCCTGTGAAGACCACTTGTGCTAACCCTTGCCTGGGGGTGGTAATTCACTTGTACAGGGTACCCCGTGACAAATCACTGTTGGTGATAATTCCTATAATCCATATGGGGATTTTGATGGAGTATCCCGTGGCTACCACTTTTGTTAACCCTTAACTGGATTTGGGTGTGTTATGTGGTAACCACTTGTGAGAAAGAGATTCTGTGGAAATCACTGTCCGTAATACTTTGTGTGTTGGACCTGGATTGGGAGTACTTTGTGGAATCTACCTGAGTGTTAACCCTTGCCTGGGTGGTAGTTCCCTTTGAAGACGGTACCCCTGTTATCAGCTAGTTTTGGTGGATTTGGAACAAAGACGGATAAGATCTTCGGCGACTGTTATCCTGTTTTATCACCATGGAACTTGTGGAATTGGAAGCAATTGCCTACTCTCGACATTCACCTTCGATTACAAATATCTCTCTCTCATCATTTATTCCGTGGATGAGCTGAACTTTCATACTTTACCATCTTAAGACTCTAAGCTTGGTATTCCCTGAGCTCAATGGTTTGGGAGTTATATTTACACATATGTATACACATAACACTGTTAACCATAGAACACTACAGCACAGTACAGGCCCTTCAGCCCTCCATGTTGTGCCGACCCATATAATCCTTTAAAAAATGTACTAAATCCACACTACCACATAACCCTCTATTTTTCCGTCATCCATGTGCCTGTCCAAAAGGCTCTTAAATAGCCCTAATGTTATAGCCTCCACCACCATCCCTGGCAAGTCATTCCAGGCACCCACAACCCTCTGTGTAAAATAACTTACCACTGATGTCTCCCCTAGACTTCCCTCCCTTAATTTTGTACATATGCCCTCTGGTATTTGCTATTGCTGCCCTGGGAAACAGATACTGACTATCCACCCTGTCTATGCTTCTCATAATCTTGTAGACCTCTATCGTCCCCTCTCATTCTTCTACTCTCCAAAGAGAAAAGTCCCAGCTCTGCTAACCTTGATTCATATGACTTGTTCTCCAAATCAGGCAACATCCTGGTAAATCTCCTCTGCACCCTCTCCATAGCGTCCACATCCTTCCTATAATGAGTTGACCAGAATTAAACATTAAGAGCAGTCTCACCAGAGATTTGTAGAGTTGCAACATGACCTCTCTACTCTTGAACTCAATCCCCCTGTTAATGAAGCCTAGCATACCATAGGCCTTCTTAACCACCCTATCAACCTGTGCAGCAACCTTGAGGGATGTATGGATTTGAACCCCAAGGTCCCTTTTGATTGTTGTGCTTTTGTTATATTATAAGTAGATACAAATAAAGATAGTGGTGTTAACATCAAATAGACTCCATGTGTGGTCTATTGCTGCTGGTTCATTTAAATTGTTACAGGTATGTAACAGTGGTGTTCGTGTTTATGTCTTTAAGAGGGATCACCCCAGCATCCGGGGTCCCCATGTTAACACATTTCTGTGTCTCTGTCACACCGATGCCAAACAGGTAGAACTAGGGGCCTGCTGGGTTTGTGCCAAAATTCCGCAGCATAGTAAAACTATGACTCCAATGTCAGTAATCCCGCTCAACCAGAGTGAGGAACTCTCAGCCTAGGCTTTCACAAATGCCACCCGGGGAAGAGAGATGCGGAACTGGGATCCAGTCAGAGATGACTGTGACTGTCAGTGTTTTCAGGGATGGTATCTCAGGCTCCCACCAAACAGAACTTCCTATACTGGGAAACATGCATCCTAGCCATACTTGCAGGTGCCCAGCAGCGGAGAGGAATAACTGAGACTGAGTGATTTTGGATGATCACTTTTCTCTCCTATGGAGTAGCCAGGAATCCACGAAAGATAATCAATTTGGCTACAGCACTTGAGCTGGCCACAATACTGCAGAGGCCCTGACAGAAACGCAGGCCCAAGTAACAGAAATATCCACTGAAATGAATGCAATCCGGCAAACAGTCGTACAGAATCGTATGGCTTTAGATTTTATCCTAGCTGAGAAAGGGGGAACCTGTGTTATTATTGACACAGAATGCTGCACCTATATCCCTGATGAGTCTACTAACATTACATCCCTCTCCAAGCACACTGCCAGGGAGATTGACAGCATCAAGAAAGTAGGGTAGGATTTACACAGGTTCACCGAAGGGTCGAAATGGTAGTATTTGAAGGCCTGTTTGGTAATATGTGAGGCATGATATTGCATTATGGCTTAATAGTTGTGCATATCATTGTTATAATTACTGTTGTGCACTGTTTTTATCCATTGATAAGTCAATGCTGTACACTGTTGCTTTCTCTGTGAAAAAATTACTGCTTTGTTGATCATGTAATGATCAAAAGGAGGGAGTGGTAAAGTATGTAAAAGGGTTAACACTTCCTTAAACAATAGCCGGCTGTTCTTCTGAAAGAAATTGCTGATGATTAGCCAATGTACTAAGCCATGCTGAGCCATATTTCTTCTTGAGGGTAGCTAGCTAGGGTTTCTGGATGTTTATCTGAATTGTGCACTCATGTGTAGAGATAGGACAGCTTCAGTCTGTTCTGTGTGTGTAAGCCATTATGACTATTTTGTAATTTATCTTTAATATAGTAAATAACTTTGGCTCCAGCCTGCCTTGTGTGGTGGGTATCTGGACAGATATATCTGTGGTGTAAGGGGAATTGTTAGTCAGTTAGTGGATTGGGCGGGAACAGTCATAGACTATTCCTGTTTGAGCGACTAACTGAGTAAGCCCCAGATGCTTGGAGTAAAGAGTTTGTAGTTATACGGTCTCTGAGTGACTTTTTCCAAGTTCGACTTCCACAGAATGGGAGTGGTTTTAAAGGGCTGGGCTGCTGGAAGCACATTACCAGACCTGGAGTGATTGCAACTGGATCTGACAGAGGCATAACTGGTTCTTCTGGGCACAGTCAGTCTCACTCCAACTGTTTCCTACCTTCCATTTACAGGTATGTAATGTCTAACGGACCAGTGTTTGAGTAAATGAGACTCACCAAACTTTCTCCTGACTGAATCACTGGATTCTCTGAGTCAGATGGGTTCTCTCCAGTTGATGCTCTCAATTCTCGGGCTGGTTCACTTGTTGATGTTCCCTCGTCTTCAGTCGTGGTTTGCTTCCAGTTGGGGTTTTTCTTCCAATAAATCTCTCACCGCAGGTCTAACTTTAACATGAAAGATAATGAAGCACTTTAACAATAGAAAAGAGAACCAAACGTTTCTGCTTAATGTTACTAACAACAAAACTCGCTGAAATTTAAACGTTGAAGGCAGATATAATGATCTCAGTGAACAATCTTTCATTGTCCCTCACACGTCACAAAACGATATGGGATAAGAAGGAGCCATCATTCAGTCATGGTAAGACATAAGACACAGGAACAGAATTAGGTGATTCGATCCAGCTGGTCTGCCCCACCACTGGGCAGATGAAAACATGGCTGATTTTCATTCCAACACCATGTTTGTAACCCTGAAACTACTTAGCAATCATGAGTATATTAATCTCTGTCATAAATATACCCAAATGGCAGCCTCAACCAACCTCTACAGCAACAAATTACATACATCAGACATCTTTTCAACAAAACAATAATTCTCAGTTTTAAAGGGAACAACTTTATTCTGAGACTGTGCTGCCAGATCACAGGCTCTCCATCTAATGGAAACATCCTCTCTGTGTCCATTGTATCCAGGCTTTTCAGCATTCGGTAGGTTTACTTAACCATACATCCCTCCACCACCCCACTGTCCCTCTGAACTCCATTGAGCACAGGTCCAGAACCATCAAATACTCCTCATACATAAAGCCAGTCATTCCTGAGATTACTCTTCTAAACCTCATTAGCAACAACTGTACTGAACACATTACCAGGAAGAACAGACGGATTGGTACCAGGATTATGTTACAGGTAAAAGCTGTGTTTTCTTTACTGTTCTACTATCACAGAATGATCCATTTCCAGGTTAAAACAGGTCCATTTCAGGAAATATAAACCATTCCAGGGTGAGTGTAATAAAAAGAAACTGGAATTACCAGAAACGCTCAGCAGGTAAGGAACAGCTATGGGGAGAGGAACAGTCTTTACAATTCAGGTTAATAACATTTTGTCAGAATGACTTCAAAACATTTTCAGTTTTTAGTGCAGATCTCCAGCAACTTGATTTCCACCGAGTGACAGACTTGTGACAGTGGGGGGGGGGGGGGGGGGGGGGGGGAGATTTCCAAACATAGATTGAACACAATACTCATGGTCTTTTTCTACTGTTGTAAACATGAAACAGCCCATTTACTCACAGCCTGTCCCTGTGAGAATGGAATGGGAACTAATCCTCTCCTCAGATTAGCAGTCATTGCTTCCAAAGGAACTCCAGTAACAAACGCTTGATCCCAACAAGAAATACTCATTCAACACCTCATAAGCCCAAGCAGCTCGATCCCCAGGTCCATTTTACCTGGATCAAAAACTGTGATATCCCAGGACCCATCCTCACAGAGTCACACAACTGAATCTGCCACTCACCGACCCTGAGATTCTCACACAATGTCCCTGCATCTCACACTTGGTAGTGCAATCAGGGATTTCCCTACAACCAATATCCAGCTGCTCAAAATTTCTGCTTCATTTCAGAAGGATGACCATCCAGCGCCATCTATAGAAGCACTAACCAATCTCAAAGCCAAAACACCGACAGTTCCATATGCTGGGAATGCCGATCATGGGATTATAGCCCAAGTACCAACTCTTCCAGTGCTCTTTGCTGACAGTCACAGTTTGAAAACAATGCACAACAGAACTGGTACCTGATGACCCTCTGGCATTCCAGCTAACAAAAACCAATTCTGGAAATAACTCAGCAAGACCAAAGGTGCAAAAGAACATTTCACAATGAAGACAAGGGTTAGAAGAAAGATTGCTGATATATAACATCGAGATAGTGGGATATAGGGTGGACCAAGTTTGCCCCAGATGCTTGATATACATCACTGAAGCTGGGGGAGAGAGAGGCTGGACAGAGGTTGAACAATATGGGCTGGGAATGAGCAGATGGAACCAGGTGGGAGAAGGGTTCAGGGACAATCACTGATGATCCTCCAGCAATACACAGATACTGAATGAATAGTACATACTACTGTATAAAATATTCTAAAATGACAAAGTTTAAACAAACAGCAAGAACTTTGCCATACATACTTTGACCCTCACCAAATTTTTATCAACACACCATAGAAAGTTTCCCGTCCGGACACTTCATGCTCTGCATGGTAACAGCTCTGCCCATGACTGTGAGGAACAGCAGAGACCTTTGGATACTAAACAACATATTACAGAAACCATTCTCCCCTCAAAGAACTCTTTCTAGACTTCCTAGTCCCTTGGTAAAGCAGGCATTGAAATCAAAAATAGAAACATAGTATCATAGAAATTTTACAGCACAATACAGGCACTTCGGACCTCAAAGTTGTGCCAAACATGTCCCTACATTAATTGCTAGGCTTACCCATAGCCCTCCATTTTTCAAAGCTCCATGTACCTATCCAAAAGTCTCTTAAAAGACCCTATCGTATCCACCTCCACCACCGTTGCTGGCAGCCCATTCCAAGCACTCACCACTCTCTGAGCAAAAAACTTACCCCTGACATCTCCTCTATACCTACTCCCCAGCACCGTAAACCTGTGTCTTCTTGTGGCAACCATTTCAGCCCTGGGAAAATGCTTCTGACTATTCACACGATCCCCACAATCTGGGATGTTCTCCTTTTTCACCCACCCCAATCAGGGAGAAGACACAACAGCCATAAAGCTCAGGACAAATGCAAGGAGCCTCAGGAAGCGAGGTGAGTTGGGGGAAGTTAACAGGACTCAGTGGCCAACATCAGATCTCCCCAACACAACATGGAGGAAGCATCACCACCCATCTGGGAACTGTGTGCACACACCACATGATCTTACGTCACAAAGCAGAGGGTGGGGCAGATCTGCGGTAAACAGCCTCACGTGACCTGTCGGCAGGACTTCCATTTCAATTCTGCGGAAAAAGACAGCCTGGGCTCCTGGTTTGGATCATTCAATACAGATTCAGTGAAGCTGACATATTTTTGATGAGCCCAGATAACTGGAAAATAAATGAGTAACTCGCCCTCAGTTTGGGGCTCACAGCCAACATCGGATCTCCCCGCTCGGGATCGGTCTCAATACTCACCGATGGGAAAGTGATATCTTCAACCCACAGACCGTGATCCAAGAAGTGAGGATCCCTCCCGATCCCGCAGACGATCCACTTCAGCACTGAGCGGAAAGGAAATCACCATCCATCTGAAGACTGTGAGCATGTGTGCAATGATTGTTACATCATCCAGAGGGCGGGGCAGAAACAGACACGCAGATGCTGCCCATCTGCAGTTAAATGGGAGGGGCAAATGTGAACACATAACCGGTGGGGACTCCCAACCCAAGCAGAGCACCCCAACTAACCTCCCACTCTAGACATCTCACCTATCCCAGAAGTTCTGGGAGTCTCCCACATATTGACAGCGGCTGCCTGATGCCCAGAAATTATATATAATATCCGGGAAATGATCTTTTTGAGAGTGAGCCAGCAAGAGGGAGAGAGACATCCTGATTAGTCTCTCTTTGTGCTAAGTAGACCTATCAGTTTTCTCTGTGGGTGGGCTTTACAGTCGACCTCTCTCTCTCTTTTATTGTCCATCGGTTCTGTTCAGTGTCTCAACTAACCTTGAAGGACTGGTGCCAAACTACAAAAGTTTGCCAGTTGATTAGTTCTGACGGAAGCTGTCCAAAGTAAAATCTGTGAGCACAGGACAGTTGAGATTCAAAGAGCTCTGCCAGTTGATGAAGCTGATTTTGGTGCTGCCAAATTCTGATTGTGAAGTAGAAATTGCGTTCAGAATGGTGCATCACATTAAGACAGAATTCAGAAGTCTGCTGTCTCACAAAACATTTGCGAATCTGATGTCTTGCAAAATTAACAATTTCATTAGCACAGAAT
Organism: Hemitrygon akajei; assembly: GCF_048418815.1. NCBI lineage: Eukaryota > Metazoa > Chordata > Chondrichthyes > Myliobatiformes > Dasyatidae > Hemitrygon > Hemitrygon akajei. Next base: position 2,287,695 of record NW_027331952.1, read on the forward strand.
GCTGTGAGGTTAAAACTTCTGGCAAAATGCTCTAATTTGCCAAGCAAGCCACATTCAAGCCACAAGTGTAAGGAATGTTTGCAAAATAGAAAAGCTCTTTGCATTAGTATTTAGTTATTAGCATTGAGACTGCCTACAAAATACTCTACAAGGAACATATACATATATAGATAGATAGATAGATACTTTATTCATCCCCATGGGGAAATTCAACTTTTTTTCCAATGTCCCATACACTTGTTGTAGCAAAACTAATTACATACAATACTTAACTCAGTAAAAAATATGATATGCATCTAAATCACTATCTCAAAAAGCATTAATAATAGCTTTTAAAAAGTTCTTAAGTCCTGGTGGTTGAATTGTAAAGCCTAATGGCATTGGGGAGTATTGACCTCTTCATCCTGTCTGAGGAGCATTGCATCGATAGTAACAATATACGTGTGTGTGTGTGTGTGTGTGTGTGTGTGTGTGTGTGTGTGTGTGTGTGTGTGTGTGTGTGTGTGTGTGTGTGTGTGTGTGTGTGTGTGTGTGTGTGTGTGTGTGTGTGTGTGTGTGTGTAAATAGATTCAATATGTGATCTAATAAATTGTTGTGCACTTTCATAATCAAATCTCCTGTATGCATACACACTTGGAGGTCGATGGGGGGAGGTGAGGGCATATGGGGTTGTGAGGGGTGGGGGTGGTGCTGCTACCTCCCTGAAATTAGTTTTTGCAGGGTAGGATGTCTGCCACAAACTTGCCCCTCACATCTCCTCTCACCTTAAATGTATTGGACATTTCATTTCAAACCCTAGGTAAAGATTTCGTATTTCACTCTATCTATTCCTCTGGCAATCTTATAAACGCCCATCCAGTCTCACCCCAGCCAGCGCCGCTCTGGGGAAAACAAAACAAATTTGTCCAAACTCTCGTTATAGCTCATGCCCTCTAATCCAGGCAGTATCCTGGTAAACCTCTTCCACACCCTCTCCAAAGCCCCGACATCCTTCCGAGAGTGGGGGCGCCCAGAACTGTATGAAACACTCCAGATGTGGTCTAACTAGTTGTATAAAGCTGCAACACAACTTCCCGACTTTTGAACTCAATGCTTCAACTAATAAAGACTATCACGCCATTTGCCGTCTTAACCACCTGATCAATTTGTGCAGATCTTTCAGGCAGCGATGAGTCTGAAGATCCCTCTGATCATCGACACTGCTCAGGGTTTTGCATTTAACAGAGTCCTGTCTCCCGACATTCCACTCACCGAGCTGCCAAGGGGATCATCACTAATCAAATCTCACTGCGCTTTCTCAAGTCCAGTAGAATTTGTTGCCAAGTGAGAAAGTACGGGTAGGTACAGGCACAGGGAAATACTGACGTGTAGCAGCATCACAGGCAAGTACATTCAGATAACACACGGAACATAAATATGCAATTCTCTGTCAGTAACAATATAGAAACATGTTTAACGTCATCCTGCTAATCGGACCGGAACAACAGGGGCTGAGCGGCGGCTCATCTCAGACGGTTCGGTGTGAAGGTCTCACAACCCGGACCGACCCCGGCAGATTCTGTGAAGGAAGCGAGGCGAGGCCGCCAGTTCGGGAAAGTTCATCCCCTCCCCCTTCAGGTTTCACTGATCACCTTGTGTTTCCTTCTCCCTTCCCCACCCCCACCTTTTATTCTCCAGTCCCGCCGAAGGGTTTCGGCCGGTAACGTCAACTGTACTCTTTTCCTAGCTGCTACCCGGCCTGCTGAGCTCCCCCAGCATTTTGTACGTGTTGCTCGGATTTCCAGCATCTGCAGATTTTCTCTTGTTTGAGTTGCGGAAAGTTTACGGGACATCAGAACTCCGCTCTCGAGACCGGCTCCAGTACTCACCGAAGGGAAATTGTTGGTGTCGCCCGGCAGAGAATAATGCGTCCCCGGCTCCACGCCCCGAAGAGCAAAGACCCTCTTCCGATTCCGATCCCTCCACCGACCCGCTTCCACAAAGAACGAGAGAAACACCGACCATCAAGGACTGAGCTTGCGCGATGTCGTCAGCGCGTCAAACGGGCGGAGCCTCGGAAACAAACCTGCAGATACTGCGGATACGCGGTAAAACGGGTTCAGGTGACGGTGGAGGGTCGCCCATGTAACCCAGTGACTCTGCTCCTCTTCCCTCACACTCTGCCCGACCCATGCTGCATTTTCCCACGTTAATTCATTATTTCCCACATTAGTTCATGTTTACGTCAGATACATTTTTAATTTTCCCTCTATATCTTCCCCGTCCCCACCCCTCCACCCTACTGGTTAAAGAGTTAGGCATTCCATTCCCACCCGAGACACAAAATTCAGACCCAAACCGGAAATATGCAGGTTTCATTTAAATCAGTTTTGTTTATAAACACTCATTTCTATTCACATTTCTCTGGAGCCTCACTGGACAGGAACTGAAACATCAAGTGAGAAACAGCACGAGGAGACAATTCAGCCCCTCTAACTAGCAACAAGATGGCGACTGATCTCCCATCTCAGCCATATCTTTCGGCCCGATCCTCGTTTCCTCGATTCCTTCAGTCCCCACACATCTGCCGGCCTCTGTTTTATGCGAGGAAGGTCACCGAGTCTTCACCGCCCTCTGTAGTGGGGATTTACAGACATTCATCACCCTCGGTGTAGAGACATTTCCCCTCATCTTAATCCCAGACAGTCCACCCCCGTTTTCAGAGACTGGGATTCCTGGTTCAACCGGTAATGATGTTGTGCATTTCAATGTGTTCACCTCTCAGTTCTCGATTCTCTAAATGAAAGGGTTTTCGCATTTGATTTTTCTTCATATGATGACACACCACTCCAGGGATCAGTCTGGGGAAATCTTCATTGCACTCTCTATAACAAATACGCTCTAACCTCTTTGTTAATCCTCTATGGAATTAATTTACATCTTCTGCAGCCCGGTGTTGCCCCAAACACTCACCTCCCACCCCTGTCAGTATTTCCAACTTCCACCTCCCCCTCACCTGGACCCACCTCTCACTCCCCAGCTCTTGCCCCATCTCCACCCCTCACCTCTTTTCTCCGACTATTTCCCGTCCACTCTCAGTCCAGAGGGAGGGTCCTGGCCCGAAATGTTGACGGTCCATTTCCCACCACAGATGCTGCCTGACCCACTGAGTTCCTCCGGCAGTTTGTTCTTTGGTCTGTATAACCCGTGTTAGCATAGGGAGCGGGATTTTACACCATATTCCAGGTACAATCTCAACAAAGCACTATGTACTGATTGCAAAGCTACGAAATTGCATGTGAATAGCCTCCCCTACCCCAACTCCACTCTTTCTGCGTCACCAGCAGACTGGGACATCTCACATCTCGCTTCCTCCGCCAGGACATTAAACTGTGAACAACTGTGGTCGGACTGATCTCTGGGGTACTCCAAACGCTCCCTCCTTCCAGTCTGAAAACGGCCCACTCATCCAGCCACACTCTAGCGGCATGATGCACCATCAATAACTCACGCTGAGACTTAGGAAGTGAGATATCGGCTTTTATTGACTGGAAGAACAAACAACACTACATCCTGGGAAAATGAGGGAGAGCAGCAGACCACAGTCGCCTTTATACAGGGATCTGTGGGAGGAGCCACAGGAGCAGTCAGCAGGGTCTGTGGGAGGAGCCACAGGAGCAGTCAGACAGGTATATCTAGTTCACCACACGGCAGTTTATCGATCTCCAATGAAAAAGCCTAATCACCTACCCCTGAGGTTCAATAGCATTGCTGACTCTGTTTACCACCGACAGATGCCACGAGGGACATAATTATCAGAAAGTCTCTAGTCGCAGCCGTGTAAATAAAATGTGATCTCAGTGGGTGTGTGGCGCATCCTCAGAATGGGAAGGAGACAGACAAACTGAGCCAAGTCATAGACTGATGAAGGGGAGGAATGATCATTTTGATTCAGAGGGAAGCAGAGAGTTTCATATTGTGCCTGATGCCAGAACTGTGGCCAGTTAGAAGATGAAGTCTTGTTCCTCCAAATTGTTTTGAACTGTGACTGTTTTTTTTCTGAAGGCACCATGGAGACTAAAATTATCTGAGTTGAAATGTTGTCCTTCGCCCACTGACGTGCGTTGTAAACTTTTAAAAGTGCAGAAACTTCTGTACACTTTTTGTGTATGGGAATCTCAAACACAACAGCACGTTGGTTCCACTGTATCTGCCAGTTTACCACCGCTTGAATACCACCGATCCTTCATTGTGGAGGCGGAGATGCTGGAGAAGACAGCGCCCCACTCGCTACAAGGAGAAACCGAACACCTGTCCATGTCCGTGATCTGATAGGATACATTGCCATGACGTTGCAGCATTGTGACATCATTCACTGGGTCTCATTTTGGAAGGGATTCAATCGGCCGTTAACCAGCTCCGTGTGGGTGAAGCGAGTCATTCAGTTAACCCACCTTGTGATGCTCCAGTGATTTGAAAATAAATAGAGGCCACATTTCTGTCCGGAGTGAGCAAAGAGTTTTACTCAATCATCCCAGCTGCTGCAACACCAGCAACTTCACATCAGGGAGGAAGTTCAAATCAGCTCCGTGTTAAATGTTTAACCTTCACGGTGACTGAAGGCAGCTGCAGGATCATGAGGGACTGTTACTGTCAGATTCTGCAGTTCTTGTGGCTGCTCATCGCATCCAGGACTGAACCCTGGTCACTGAGCATTGGAGGAGTCTGTTCTGCTGATGTTAGCCTTAAACTAGACTGGTGTTTAATATAGTGGAACTGTGAAAGATAAATCGGTTCTGTATCAAATCCCGTTTCTCAGGTACTTACTGTCTCTACCACACTCACAATGTATACTAATGAGGCCACTCGGCCCATCTTGTCCCTGCCCATGTTTCTGTTCCATATCAGTATTTTAAAATCTATCCCTGCCGTTCCCCCCTCACTCCCTCTGTGATGACAGGTTGCAACTAGTCAAAACTCGGTCAGAGAAAAGATTTCCCTTGAATTTCAAGGAATTATATAAATCTAGAACACATCACAAGCCCTTCAGCCCACAATGTTGTGCCAACCAGAAACTGCCTACAATTACCCTACCGCATAGCCCTCTAATTTTTTTAGGGTCCATGTAACAATCTAGGAATCTGGTAAAATACCCTATTGTATCCAACTGTAACACTGTCACCGGCAGTGCATTTCACACACCCACCACACTTTGTGTGGAAAAACTTACCTCTGACATCTCCTTTGCAACTTCTTCCAAGCACCTTAAAACCATGCCCCCTTTTTTAGCCATTTCAGATGAGCTTACTGTGGTTTTAACGTTCTTCAGAGCTCTGGACTAAGGTGGTTAAACTCCTTCTTCCCTGCTCTTTTCAAAGTTTTGTGTCATTGTCACTCATTTCAAAGGATTGTGCCTCAGACAGCTGGGTTGTTGCAATGCGCCTCCAAACTCTGACAGCAGACGAGAGAGTGAATTTTCAATGGAACAGAGTCAGAAATCAACGAGTTGCCAGCCTGAGTCAGGGCTTTGGGGCTCCAGAAAGAGATAGGGCTTAGGATTTACAAGGAGTAGGAAGAAGAGGAATCAGACCAGCAGGATGTGGCTACAAATGAAAGATCCGAAACATTTTGAAACTGGTCGATCGAAAAGCAAAAGGATGGTTAATTTCTGCAAAATACTGGTGGAAATTATCAGATCAGGCAGCAAGTGCAGAGAGGAATAAACAGACAACGTTTAGGCTGACCCCCTTTAGCATGTCTAGACTGTGTACTCCTCTGCTTACCTGCTGCCTGAACTGCAGAGTTCCTCCTGCATTTTATGTGTGTGCGTTTCTATATTTCCAGCAACAGCAGAATCTCCTGTGTTTCCAAACTGCATTTGTAAGCATGTTCTCCTTCGGCATTAGACATGCGGAGAGGTTGCTGTTATTAAGTACATTGTTTATGGGAGCTGTATTTTTGCGTTAAAAGAGCTGCTGAGTTTTCTACACAATAAAAAACCTGAGGTATAGGCATGGAACCGGAGCTTGCAGAATCTTTTAATGGCACCGTGATTACCCGGAATGCTCTGCGTCACAATTTTCGCCGTCACTGAAGCACCGATCGAATGCGCAGGCGTCAGGATTGCGGGTGCTCCCGAATATCGCGCATGCGCAGTACACAAAAGGCCTCGGAATTTCGGCTCCAGGTAAGAAAGAAATCGTGGCGCGTTCTTTCAGCCCCGAATTCGGGGCAATTGCTCTGGACTCCGGACCACCGTAACCCCGGGACAGTTCTGTTCTTTTCCCTCTCTCTCAGCCCAACGATCCGTACACGAGCCCCGGGGAGCTTCCAGTTGATGAGGGAATGGGAACCGATGAGCTGAGCTCCAGCTATCTGAATGCAAGGATTAGGAACTCGGAGAAAGGGAACAAAATCTTTTACATCACCAGTTGAGAAAATCAGCTTTGTTCTACCTCCAATCACAAACAAGAGAAAATGTGCAGACATTGAAAATCCAAGCAACACATCCAAAATGCTGGAGGAACTCAGAATTAGTATTCTTTCCCATAGATGCTGTCTGGCCTGCTGAGTTCCTCCAGCATTTTATGTGTGTTGCTTGTTCTATCTCCTGTTGTTTTGAACTTTTGTACCGGTGAGAACATGTTTTGATCCATTCTGTCTGGGTACATAATGATATCAAACACTTTTGCCCTGGGCAACAAGTATCTTTCACATCACAAAGCTGCCAGACTCCAGTCAGTGCCCTTCCCGTCATATTCACTGGCATTGCCAACAATGAGTTCAACACCGTCAGGTGGAGGGTTCAGGGGAAATATTTATGTACAATACAGAAACTGGTGTTACCTGTGAGTATTGTGGCGATGCAGAAGTTGCTGGAGAATTTGCAAGTGGGAGGAAGTGGAGTGATACTTGGAAATCTGACTTTTTAAATCATCATTTAGCAAGCAAATCAGATATGGATGGTGTGCAAAAGCTGGAGTGAGAAAATCCTTCATTATCCTCTGCAGTCCTGCTGCACAGGCTGTGTGAGAGTGCAGATGAACTCAATCAAACCTAGAGGAGATCAAAGTTCTGATTAACAGTGTTTTGCTAGCTGTTAAAATAAATACCTCTCTCTTTAAAATTCAGTGTACACATGTTGTCAGTGGGTAAAAATTGCACAGCACAAGATTTTTCGACATTACAAATTAGAGGGGACATTGGTGGGAAGGTGGGGAGACCTCCAGTGTCCCTGATGCCCTCACCTACAAATTGTGCATCCAGCTGCAGCTTGTAGCCCTGAACGTCAGGGTTGGAACTTGAAATGCATGAATTCCAGATCATCCGGGAGTTGGAGGGGCTGATAGATATGACAAGAAGAGAGATGAGTTGCACCCAAGGTGCAGGACACAGGGAACTGCGTGACAGTCAGGAAGGGGATAGAGGTTAAATAGCCATCACAGAGTACTCTTCTGGCCATCCCCTGTAACAACAGGTAGAACACTTTAGAAACTGTTAAGGGGGATTACCTCACAGAGGAATGTCAAAGGGCTGATAGCTGATTTGCTTGTTAGGGAATTAAAACTAACAAAGGTCTAAGATCCTAGTGGTAAGGCTTGCTCGTGCTAGTGTGTGCTGGGGGGGGGTTAAACTAAAGTGGAGTCAGAATGCCAGAACAGACAGTGGAGAGGGTGAATTGAAATGACTGATACCCTTCGTATATCTGAGGAGTAGAAATCTTTACATTACTTCTCTATCTAAATGTGCAACGTGTAATATATAGTAATTATAGTAAGGACAGTCAATACAATTGTATTAGCATAAACTAATCAGTCTGATAACTTGGTGGAAGGAGCTGTCCCAGAGCCTGTAGGGCCTGGCTTTTATATTGTGATACCGTTTCCCGGATGGTGGCAGCTGGAACAGTTTGTGGTTGGGGTGATCCTTCGGGCCTTTTTGCGCAACTGTCTTTGTAAATGTCCCGAAGAGTGGAAAGTTCACATCTGCATTTAAAGGTAAAATTTTGAGGGTACAGAATCTTTATGTTCCTGTTATATTATCAATGGATAATATAACCCGGTTACTTAGTATAATTCATTTGGCACAAAAAAGAGAGGAAATGAGTGTGGCAGTTGCTTTGGATGCAGAAAAAGCATTTGATAGATTGGAATGGGATTTTTTATTTAAGGTATTGGAAAAATATGAGTTAGGAAAATCTTTTATACAATGGATTAAAACCTTAAATACTAATCCTCAAGCTAAAGTAGTTACAAATGGTCAGATTTCAACACCATTTTGCTTAACGATGTCAACTGGACAAGGCTGCCCATTATCACCTGCTTTATTTGTATTGGCAATAGAACCATTAGCTGAATTAATTAGAACAGAATTAGACATTGGGGGCTTTACCGTTGATCAAGAGGAATATAAGATTAATGTATTTGCTGATGATGTTTTGATTTATTTAACAAACCCATTGCAATCTTTGCAAAGATTATCTTTTAGATTGGAAGAATATGGGAAAGTATCAGGGTATAAAGTAAATTGGGATAAAAGTGAAATTTTACCCCTTACCAAAGGAAATTATAATCAATGTTGATTAGTAACTCAATTTTGATGGTCAATAAACGGGATTAAATATTTAGGTATTAGAGTTGATAATGATGTAAAAAAATTATATAAACAAAATTATTTGCCATTATTAAAAAAATAAAAGAGGATCTTGATAAATGGATGATGTTACCAATAACATTAATAGGTAGTTAATGCTGTAAAAATGAATATATTTCCTAGATTGCAATATTTATTTCAAACTTTACCAATACAATTACCTCAGAAGTATTTTCAAGAACCGAATAAATATGTAAGGAAATTTCTTTGGAAAGGAAAGATGTCAAGAATATCATTGGAAAAATTGATATGTAAATTTGATTTAGGAGGGTTACAACTTCCAAATTTTAAGAATTATTATAAAGCAAATCAACTTTGATTTATTGCGTCTTTTTTTGATGAAGAAAACCCGGCATGGATTAGAATAGAATTAGACAAGATAGGAGAAAACATACCAGAAGATTTTATATATAAATGGGAATCCAAATGGATACGGGGGAAAAAAATCTCCTATATTAAGACACTTGATTGATTTATGGAATAAGGTAAATATGGACAATGAGATAAAGAAATCTCTATTAGCAAAATGAACTTTAATTCAAAATAGGCTTATTCCTTTTACAATGGATAATAAACTTTTACATAATTGGTTCCAAAAGGGGATTAAATATATAGATGATTGTTTTGAAGAACGTATATTGATGTCGTTTGATCAATTAAAAAATAAATATAAAATATCAAATAACACTCTTTTCTGTTATTTTCAATTAAAGGCTTATTTACGAGAAAAGTCGGGTCAAACAATGTTGATGCCAAAATCTAGTGAAATAGAAATATTAATTCAAAAAGGAAAGATTAAAAAATTTACATATTGTATGTATAATTTGATTCAAAAATGGACAATTAAATCAGGAATTCATAAATCAAGGCAAAAATGGGAATCTGATTTGAATGTTAAAATTGATGGAAAAAACTGGTCAAGATTATGTTCTGATAGTATGAGAAATACAATAAATGTTCGACAGATTAATACAATATAATTTTTTACATCAATTATATATAACACCACAGAAAATAAATAGATTAAATTCAAATATGTCTGACCAATGTTTTCGATGTAATCAAGAAATTGGTACTTTTTTACATTCTACTTGGTCTTGTTTTAAAATTCAACCATTTTGGATAAATCTATGACTTTTATTGGAACAAATTACTGGAGTACAACTCCCACATAGTCCAGTATTATTTTTATTAGGAGACATTGAAGGGACAATACCAAAACTTAAATTGAATAAGTGTCAGAAAAAATTTATAAAAATTGCATTGGCAGTAGCCAAAAAAGTTATCGCAGTTACTTGGAAATCTGATTTATATTTAACTATGGATTGTTGGAATAATGAAATACATAGTTGTATTCCACTTGAAAAAATTACATACAATCTAAGAAATGAGTATGATATATTTTTGAAAATTTGGCTCCCATACCGACAAAAGATAGGATTAAATACATAGGTCCTTTGAAGATAAAATTATAAAGTGATTGGGGAAAGTAAAAATAAATATTAAAATTATTTTGAACTCTATGGAGCATGTGGGGATCCTCCGATATCCAGGCAATCTTTCTCTCTTTTTTCTTTCTTTAGATAAGGGTTAAGAGGGGGAGGGTTAAGGGGAGGGTTAATATTATTTTTCTCACTATTTTATCGTCACATTTATTTTTTGTAATTTTCTAAAATTTTAATAAATACAAAAAACACTTCACGTGGAAAATCTTCAAAAAAGCGAATGTCTGAATTCAGATACTGAAAAGATTTTTTTTTCTCACAAGCTTAATAATACGTTCTTTGTCTCTGAAATGGAGAAAACGCACAACAATATGTCTGTTTTTACCTTGATCCAAAAATTTTAAAGTGCCGATTCTGTGAGCCATTTTGATATCTGAAGGCTGTCAGCAAACCTCTGGAAATAAAGACTGAAGCATTTTTTGCGAAATAATCCAGTGTGTCGGCCAATTCTGATTTCTCTTTTAATCCAACAATTCGAATATTGTTCCGATGTGATCGAGCTTCAAGATCAATGATCCGTTGTTGGGCTTTTTCCAAACGAGAGGAAAGGTCCAAAGTACTTAGACTAACTTCTTTAAGATCAAGGCTCAAAGAGTCGACTTTTCCTTCGAATTTCTCTTTTAGTTGAGTTATCTCAATGCTGATATTGCTGATTTGAGATTTTAGTCTCTTTGCCCGGGAGTGGGTTCCTCCGAGAATTCGTCAGTTTTCTTAATTTTCCCATTGCCCAGGTCCGTATTTCTTATGGCGCTTCTGAGAGTGGCCATAATTATATCTGATCCGACTGAATAAGGTTGAAATTTCTAAGTATAAATCTGAAAAGGGAGAGATTAAAGACGGACAAGAAGCGGCTGTGTCCGACATGTCCATAGCTGGGAGGCGGAGTCCCCTAGAGGAACAAATGTGTAGACAGATCACAGACCGTGCCAAGAAACAAAGGTTGATATGGTAAGCGATTTTAACTTTCCAAATATTGACTGTGTCTCCCATCCTGCAAAAGGACTAGCTGGGGTAGAATTTGGCAAATGTGTCCTTAATCAGTATGTAGAATTCCCAACATAGAAGTGTGCAATATGCTATTACGGAATGATCGAGGGCTAGTGACAGAAATTAGTGTATGGGAACACTTTGTATTTAGTGATCATAATGCCATGAGATTCCAACTAAATATGGAAAAAAGAGAGGTCTGGAACACAGGTTGAGATTCTACATAGGAGAAAGGTCAATTTGGATGTTAACAGAAAGGATCTGAAGTATGGACTGGGTCAGGATGTTTTCTGTCGAAGGAGTACTTGGTAAATGGGTGTCCTTCAGCAGTGGAATTTTGAATCTGTGGAGTTTGTATGTGCCTGCAAAATTAAAAGTTGAAAGGTAACTGGTGCAGGGAACCTTGGTTTTCAAAAGATATGGTGGCCCCGGATATTTTATTCCTGTAAATGCCTCAGACTGGTAGGTGCAACCAAGACTCATTAGTGACTACAAATCATAATTCAGTGCCCTGAGCATACCTGATCTTTATTTTAGTTATAACCATATAACGATTACAGCACGGAAACAGGCCATCTCAGCCCTTCTAGTCTGTGCTGAACGCTTACTCTCACTTAGTCCCACTGGCCCGCACTCAGCCCATAACCCTCCATCCCTTTCCTGTCCATATACCTATACAATTTTACTTTAAATGACAATACCGAATGTGCCTCTACCACTTCTACTAGAAGCTCGTTCCACACAACTACCACTCTCTGAGTAAAGAGATTCCCCCTTGTGTTACCCTGAAACTTTTGCCACCTGACTCTCAAATCATGTCCTCTTCCTTGAATTTGTCCTACTCTCAATGGAAAAAGCCTATCCACGTCAACTCAATCTATCCCCCTCATTATTTTAAATACCTCTATCAAGTCCCCCCTCAACCTTCTACTCTCCAAAGAATAAAGACCTAACTTGTTAAACCTTTCCCTGTAACATAGGTGCTGAAACCCAGGTAACATTCTAGTAAATCTTCTCTGTACTCTCTCTCTCTATTTTGTTAACATCTTTCCTATAATTTTGTGACCAGAACTGTACACAATACTCCAAATTTGGCCTTACCAATGCCTTGTACAACTTTAACATTACATCCCAACTCCTATACTCAATGCTCTGATTTATAAAGGCCAGCATACCAAAAGCTTTCTTCACCACCCTATCCACATGACATTCCACCTTCAGGGAACTATGCACCATTATTCCTAGATCACTCTCTTCTACTGCATTCTTCAATGCCCTACCATTTACCATGTATGACCTATTTGGATTATTCCTACCAAAATGTAGCACTTCACACTTATCAGCATTAAACTCCATCTGCCATTGTTCTGCCCACTCTTCTACCTGGCCTAAATCTCTCTGCATACTTTGAAAACTTACTTCATTATCCACAATGCCACCTACTTTAGTATCATCTGCATACTTACTAATCCAATTTACCACCCCATCATCCAGATCATTAGAGTATATGACAAACAACATTGGACCCAATACAGATCCCTGAAGCACAGCACTAGTCACCGGCCTCCAACCTGACACAGTTATCCACCACTACTGTCTGGCATCTCCCATCCAGCCACTGTTGAATCCATTTTACTACTTCAATATTGATACCTAACGATTAAACCTTCTTAACTAACCTCCCGTGTGGGACATTGTCAAAGGCCTTACTGAAGTCCATATAGACAACATCCACTGCTTTACCCTCGTCAACTTTCCTCGTAACCTCTTCAAAAAATTCAATAAGATTTGTCAAATATGACCTTCCACGCTCAAATTCCTGCTGTCTATTCCTAATCAGACCCTGTCTATCCAGATAATTATACATACCATCTCTAAGAATACTTTCCATTAAATTACCCACCACTGACGTCAAACTGACAGCCCTATAATTGCTAGGTTTACTCTTGGAACCCTTTTTAAACAATGGAACCACATGGGCAATACGCCAATCCTCCGGCACCATCCCCGTTTCTAATGACATTTGAAATATTTCTGTCAGAGCCCCTACTGTTTCTACACTAAGTTTCCTCAACGTCCCAGGGAATATCCTGTCAGGATCCGGAGATTGTTGTCTTCTGTTGGTTTCTAAAACTTTCCAATCATTTTTGTACTATTATTTACCCTCCCTTTGGCATTTATGTTGGCTTTGGCGTCTCATTTCAGTCATGGTTGTGTCCCCCTGCCTTTCCAATGCTTCCACTTCTTTGGGATGTATTGATCACTGAGCGCTCGAATTGATCCAAGAAACTCCAGCCATTACTGCTCCATCGTCATTCCTACCAGTCTCCCCTTCCAATCAAGTTTGGCCAGCTTCTCTGTCATAGGGACATGGAGAAGTTCCATGCAACAGGCCATTTGGCCCGTCCAGACAATGCTGAAGATTTTTAAACTCTCTGATGCAACATCCTACACTGGGATCACAGCCCTTCATACCCCTACCACCCAGGTACCCATCCAAACTCCACTTAAATGCTGAAATTGAGCTGGCATGAACCACTTGTGCTGGCATCTCATTCCACACTCTCAACCATTTCAGTGAAGGGTTTTTCCACATGTTCCCCTTGAGTTTTCACATTCCCCACTTACCCATGACCTCTGGTTATCATCACATCCATCCTAAGTGGAAACAATTGCTTGCTTTTACCCTATCTGTACCCTCACAATTGTGTATGCTTTGAACAAATCCTCAAAGCAATGTATAATTACCTTGTTTATGTTTAGAACCGTTTTTAGGTGTATAAGATGATGAGGGGCATTGATCATGTGGATAGGCAGAGGCTTTTTCCCAGGGCAGAAGTGGCTAACACGAGGGGACAGAATTTTAGGTTGCTTGAAAATGTGTGCCAAGGGGATGTCGGGGGTAAGTTTTTCACACAGAGAGTGGTGGGTGTGTGGAATGCACTGCCAGCAGCGGGGGTGGAAGCGAATACAATAGGGTATTTTATGACACCCTTAGACAGGTACTCGGAGCTTAGAAAAATAGAGGGCTATGCGTTGGGGAAATTCCAGGCAGTTTCCAGAGTAGGTTACATGGTCGGCACAACTTTGTGGGCTGAAGGGCCTGTAATATGTTGTAGACTTCTATGTTCTATGTTAAACAGCGAAACATAGAAAACCTACAGCCTTTGGCCCACAAAGTTGTGCCGTACATGTGCCTAACTTAGAAATTACTAAGGTTACCTATAGCCCTCTATTTTACTAAGCTCCATCTAAAAGCCTCTTAATATACCCTATCGTATCCGCCTCCAGCACTGTTGTCGCACACACTCACCACCCTCTGAGTAAAAAACTTACCGCTGACATCTCCTCTGTACCAACTCCACAGCACCTTGAACCTGTGTCCTCTTGTGGCAGCTATTTCAGACCTGGCAAGAAGCCTCTGACTATCCACACGATCAATGCCTCTCATCATCTTGTACAACTCTATCAGGTCACCTCTCATCCTCCTTCACTCCAAGGAGAAAAGGCCAAGTTCACTCAACCTATTCTTATAAGGCTTGCTCCCCAATCCTGGCAACATCCTTGTAAATCTCCTCTGCACCCTTTGTATGGCTTCAACATCCTTCCTGTAGTGAGGCGACCAGAACTGAGCACTGTACACCAAGTGGGGTCTGACCAGGGTGCTATATAGCTGCAACATTACCTCTTGGCTCCTAAATTCAGTTCCATGATTGATGAAGGCCAATACACCATACACCTTCTTAACCACACAGTCAACCTGCGCAGCTGCTTTGAGTGTCCTATGGATTCGGACCCCAAGATCCCTCTGATCCTCCACACTGCCAAGGGTTTTACCATTAATACTATATTCTGCCATCATATTTGACTTGCCAAAATAAACCACTTCACACTTCTCTGAGTTGAACTCCATCTGTCACTTCTCAGCCCAGTTTTGCATCCTATCAATGTCCCACTGTAACCTCTGACAGCCCTCCACACTATCCATAACACCTCCAACCTTTGTGTCATCAACAAACTTACTAACCCATCCCTCCACTTCCTCATCCAGGTCATTTATAAAAATCACAAAGAGTAGGGGTCCCAGAACAGATCCCCGAGGCACAACACTGGTCACCGACCTCCATGCAGAATATGACCCACCTACAACTACTCTTTGCCTTGTGTCATTCATTGAAACAACATTGGCTGTTCTCCAATCCTCTTGTACATCCCCCCATCACCAAGGATAATTGAATTATCTCTGCTAGGGATCCCGACAATTTCTGCACTTGCCTCCTGTAGGGTCCGAGGGAGCACCTTGTCATGCCCTGGAAATTTATCCACTCTCATCTGCCTCAGGACAGCAAACATCTCCTGTTCTTTAATTTGTACAGGGACCAGGATTTTAATGCTGCTTTTCCAAACATACCCATAGACCCTGTGTCCATCTCCTGAGTAAATAGAGGTAAAAAAAATTAAGATCTCCTCCATCTGCTTTGGTTCCACACGTGGGTTGCCATTCCGGTCTTCCAGATTGCCTTGCAATCCTTCTGCTCTTCATCTATATCTGGAATCCCTGAGGATTATCCTCCATCTTTTCTGCGAGGGGAATCTCATGCCTTCTTTTAGCCATCCTGATTTACTTCTGATGTGTTCTCTTGCATTTCTTATACTCCGTAACAACCTGCCTGCCTATCCCTGTTGTGCAACTCCATTTTGTCCTTCACCAGGGTCTCAAAATCTCTTGAAATCCAAGGTTCCCTACAGTTTCTATCTGTATCTTTTATTCTGACAAGCACATACCCACATTGTACTTTCAGAATTTCACTTTGAAGGCCTCTCATTTACCAAACACACCTTTGCCATAAAGCAGCCTGTCCCAGTCCACAGTTGCCAAATCCTAGTGTCATAATTCCAGGTGTTGATCCATGGCCTGAACACATCCGCCTTTCCTACGATGCTCCTTGTATTGAAATATACAGGGCTCAGCATATTCACTGCACCATGCTCAACGTTTGTCATTCCTGACCTTGTCTGAGGTCTGAACAACACCTGTCTCCACAACACCTCCACTATCTGTTCTGTTATTCAGGCTCCCATTCCCCCAGCAACTTTAGTTTAAACATCCATCCCCTACCCCCACCTCCCACCATGCAGCACTATCACCCCTTTGGGTTTCATCTCCCAGATCAATAAAAAGGAGGTGCATACCAGGTACAGGCAAATAGGAACAAATGGGGTACTTATGAAGTACAGTGAATTCAAGTGAACACTTATGAAGAAATACAAGAAGGCAAGAGTTTGCCCCAGCAGAGAAGATGAAGGAGAATCCTCAGGGATTTTGCAGATATGTTCAGAGCAAAAAAGTTGTAAGGGAAAAAATAAATCCTTTGGAAGATCAGAATGGTAATCCATATGAAGAGACAAAATATATGGGGGATATTTTAAATATTATCTTTGCATCTGTATTTACTCAGGAGATGGTCACAGAGTCTATAGAAGTGAGGCAAAGCAGCACCAACTTCATGAACACTGTACAGTTTACAGAGGTGGAGGTGTTTGCTGTCCTAAGGAAAATTGCCATGGATAAATCCCTAGGGCCTGACAAGTTGTTACCTGGGACCCTGAGGAAGTCAAGTGCAGAAATTGTCGGGGCCCAAACACAGATATTTAAATCATCCTTAGTGACAGTTGAGGTACTGGAAGATTGGAGGACAACCAATGTTGATCCGCTGTTCAAGAAAAGCTCTAAAAATAAACTAAGAAATTGTACTTTGGTGAAATTGACATCAGTAGGGGGAATGTTATTGGAATGTGTGTGCAGGAACTGGATATGCAAGTATTTAGATAGATGTGGACTGATTAAGGACAGACAGCATTGCTTTGTGCATGGTAGGTCATGTCTAACCAATCTTAGGGAGTCTCTCGAGGAAGTTATCAGGAAAGTTTATGAAGAAAAGGCGGTGGATGTTGTCTACGTCGACTTTAGCAAAGCATTTGACAAAGCTTCATATGGGAGGTGGGTCAAGAAGGTTAAGTCACTCAACGTTCAAGATGAGATAGTAAATTGGATCAGACACTGTCTTTGGGAGAAGCCAGAGTGTGGTAGCAGATGATTGCCTCTCTGACTGGTGTGCCACAGGGATCAGTACTGGATCTAGTGTTGTTTGTCATCTATATCAGTAATCTGGATGTTAACATGGTCAGCTGGATCAGCAAATTTGTGGATGAAACCAAGATTGGGGTGTAGTGGACAATGAGGAAGACTACCATGGCTTGCTGATCTGGACCAGCTGGAAAAATGGGTTGAGAAATGGAAAATGGAATTTAATGCAGACAAGTGTGAGGTGTTTTACTTTGGTAGGACCTTCTTACACAGTGACTGGTTGGGCATGGAGGAGTGGTGTAGAGGAAAGGGATCTGGGAATACAGGTCTATATTTCACTGAAAGTGGTGTCACAGTTTGATAGGGACGGAAGGAAAGATTTTGGCACATTGACCTTCGTAAACCAAAGTACTGAGTACAGGAGATGGATGTTATGCTGACATTGTACATGACATTGGTGAGGCCTAGTTTGGAGTATTGTGTGCAGTTTTGGTCTCCAATCTACATGAAAGATGTAAAAGAGGTTGAAAAAGTTCAGAGAAATTTCGCAAAGATGTTGCCAGGTCTGGAGGAGATGGGTTAGAAGGAAAGATTGAACAGGGCAGGACTTTATTTCTTGGAATGGAGAAGATTAAGGGGAGATTTGATGGAGGTGTACCAACATTATGAAGGGTCTAGATAAGGTAAATGCAAGCTGGCTTTTACCACTGAGATGGTGTGGGACTACAACCAGAGGCCATGGGTTAAGGGTGAAAGGTGAAATGTTAAGGGGAACAAGAGGGGAATCTTCTTCCCGCAGACAGTTATCCAGGTGTGGAATGAGCAGCCAGCACAAGTGGTGCATGCGAGCTCAATTTCAGCATTTAAGAGTTTTGTATAGGTACCTGGATGTTAAGGGTATGGGAGTAGCCAGATTAAATAGTTCAACACAGACTAGATGGGCCAAAGGGCCTGTTTCTGTTGTACTTTTCCATGACTGTGACAAGAACATGAAATAATACTGATATTCATTCAATTCCTCTTAACTGCTGTGGAGACCAACCATTCATCTGGGCAGGGCATGTTAATATTGATTTAAAACTGGCACTTTACATTAGCAGTACATGAAAGAAATTCTCAGCTGAACATCAACAAAGGCTATTTCTGTGAGAGTGTTTCAGTTACTGTGGGGCCAGGCACCCATGCAGCTCAGTGGGAACAGGGAATAATACCAATGGAGAGAGTCAAACTGAGCCAGGTCACAGATTGGAGATGGCAGAAATGCCCGATTCTTGTAGAGACAGGAAGAGCATCAGAGAGATTGATGGTCATTCCAGATCCCATCACTGTGCCCAGTTGGAAGATGATTTTTCTCTCCAACTTGGGTGAAACTTCACTGTAACAGTGTGATACCAGATCACACCTTGACAACTCAAGTAATCTCATCTGAAATGTTGTCCTACACCCATTGATGGATTTTATAAATCTTTTTTCAGGTTAACAACAACAAGGAATTTATCTGTGGGAATCTTGAACACTGTTTTGCTGTCTCTGTCCATGTATGTAAGAAGTGGAGTGAGGGATTCACTCAATCATCCTTCCTGCTCAGACTGTGGGGAGGGATTCCCTCAATCATCTGACCGACTGGCACACCTGTCATTTTATACGTGGGAGAGGCTGCTCACCTTTTCAGACTGTGGGGATTCAATGTCATCTCATGAAGGTACATCAGCAAGTTCACACTGGGACAAGTCCATTCACCTGTTCTGTGGGTGAGAAGGGATTCAGTCAGTCATCCCACCCGTGGGCACACCAGTCAGTTCACACTGGGCAGAGGCTGATCATCTGCTGAATTTGTGGGGAAGGATTCACTCGGTCATGTGACCTAATGACACACCAGCGAGTTCACACTGGGGAGCGGCCGTTCACCTGCTCAGGCTGTGGGAAGGGATTCATTTCCTCATCTCAACTGAAGGGACATCAACGAATTCACACTGGAGAGAGGCCGTTCACCTGCTCAGACTGTGGAAAGGGATTCATTTGGTCATCCCAACTGAAGGTACATCAGAGAGTTCACACTGGAGAGAGGCCATTCATCTGCTCAGTTTGTGATAAGGGATTCATTTTGTCATCTCACCTACTGAGACACCAGTCAGTTCACACTGGAGTGTGGCCATTCACCTGCTCGGTCTGTGGGAAAGGATTCACTTCGTCATGTCACCTACAGAAACACCAGTCAGTTCATTCTGGAGAGAGGCCATTTGCCTGCTCAGACTGTGGGAAGAGATTCACTCGGTCATCTGAACTGAAGGTACATCAGCGAGTTCACACCCGGGAGAGGCCGTTTGCCTGCTCAGACTGTGGGAAGGGATTCACTTTGTCATCTCAGCTACTGAGACACCAGTCAGTTCACACTGGGGAGTGGCCATTCATCTGCTCAGTCTGTGGGAAGGGATTCATTGAATCATCCTCCCTACAGGGACACCAGTCATTTCACACTGGGAAGTGGCGGTTCACCTGCTCAGACTGTGGGAAGGGATTCAATCGGTTATCTCACCTACTGCGACACCAGTCTGTTCACAGTGGGGAGAGGCCGTTCACCTGCTCAGAGTGTGGGAAAGGATTCAGTCAGTATTCCAACCTACAAGCACACTGGTCTGTTCACACTGGAGAGCGGGCATTCACCTGCTCAGACTGTGGGAAAGGATTCACTTCGTCATCTAAACTGAAGGTACATCAGCGAGTTCACTCAGGGGAGAGGCCGTTCACCTGCTCAAACTGCGGGAAGGGATTCACACAGTTAGCTAGCCTACAAGTACACCAGTCAGTTCACACTGGAGAGAGGCCGTTCGCCTGCTCAGAGTGTGGGAAGGGATTCACTCTGTCATCTCAACTGAAGGTACATCAGCAAGTTCACACCGGAGAGTGGCCATTCACCTGCTCCGACTGCGGGAAGGGATTCCTTCAGTCATGTCAACTGAAGGTACATCAGAGAATTCACACTGGAGTGAGGCCGTTCACCTGTTCAGACTGTGGGAAGGGATTCACTTTGTCATTTCAACTGAAGGTACATCAGAGAGTTCACACCGGAGAGAGGCCGTTCACCTGTTCAGACTGTGGAAAGGGATTCACTGAATCATCTCAACTGAAGGTACATCAGAGAGTTCACACTGGAGAGAGGCCATTCACTTGCTCAGACTGTGGGAAGGGATTCTCTCTGTCATCTCGTCTACTGACACACCAGTCAGTTCACACCGGGGAGAGGCCGTTCACCTGCTCAGTGTGTGGGAAGGGATTCACTCGGTCCACCGACCTACAGAGACACCAGCGAGTTCACACCGGGTAGAGGCCGTTCACCTGCTGTGATTGTGGGAACCGAATCACTGAGTCAACTAAAATTGTGTAACTCTCGCTTCGGCTAGCAGCTTATTATAGGGGGTGATAGCCCTATAGCCCTACAGGCCGGCCAAAAAGAAATCTCGTTTGGGTGGATGCTGTGTGATGTATCCCCTGTTACAGATCAGTACCCCAAAATAACAAACAGTACACAATATGTGATTAAACAATTGAGCTTTAGAATGCTTACTTTGACCATAGGGTTAGTTGAGAAAATAAAGAAAGATAAAGGGCCCACTCTCTCCATTCACGTCTTCGCATCTCTCCCAAGAAAAAGAGCACGAAAATCTCTCTTCCAGGTTCACAAGAAAGAACATTTCTTTCATTGGATAGCCCTGCACTCCAAAACCCTGTTATCTCTCATTGTAACCTAAACATTGCTGTTACAGAGAAACCATTACCTCAACAGTGAAACATTACAGAGAGGCCATTATGTGAGCAGTGAAACCTTACAGCATGTTACACATATGACATTCTCCCAGGTTCACACTGGGAGAAGGTTTCAATAAGCTGCATGCTGGATATTTGTCCATCACCATTGCTGAATGTAATTATTGCTGCTGCTCACCACATCCAGTTCTGCACCCTGGTCACTGGGCATATTCACCTTTAATGGTACTGGAGTTTGATATTCGGCAGAAGTGACAAATAAATCAATTCTATTTTGAACTTTTTCTTTGGTACTTAGTGAGTTCATAACACAACTAGTGTACAGTAGAGAGTCAGCTCAGGCCAGTTGGACCCTGCCAGTGATCCTGTTCCACGATAGGCCTTTTGAATCCTCTCCTTTTTTTCACTTTCCGCTCCCCCTGTGGGATAGGTTCCAGTCACCACTCTGTGGGTGAAGAGGTTTCCATTAAATTTTCTGTAGACTGAAGAAGTCAAGCTGACTGCAGTTCTGTCTGAGATGTTTTTTGACCGTCAAATCTCTGGGCTGAGGAAGAATGACATTGGGAGCTAATCCCCTTATTCAGGGATCATTTCCACATTATGAGTCATTTTCCCTGCTTCTAAAGGGTTGTTAGAAAGCACCACTGTCCTCTAAACACTGAAAGCAGAATGGGAAACCATTACTTGGATGTTCAACGGAGCAGGGTCAGATACCAGAGGCGGGTCAGCATAGGGCAGAGTTTGGGGCTCTGGTCGTTGGTCTGGGTAAGAACGTATGATGAGGAGAAGGGAATCAGCAGCAGGGCGTGACAACGAATGACAGACTAGCAACATTTGGATGATAATTGGCAGAGAAAATAATTCGCTTGTCTGACTGATGACACAAACAATGCCTGTAGTGAGGTGCCCCATTGGTCGAGGCACATGTGTGTGTTGAGAATGGTTATTTCCATTGAGGGAGTTGTTCCTGCTTGTTTATCCTGTTATGTTATATCTGGATGTTTATTTTAGATTATCCTATCTGCAAAGATGTATTGATTATCATATTAATTGTGAGATTCTGTCCCTAACTGGATCAGGCTTGAATTTATGGTGCCTTAATAAAGTTACTGTGGTCATTCATGAGTTTGTATTTTAAAGAAAGATTTTGGTGAATGATATTTGCCACTTGATTGTACCTGCATAAGTAATCAGATTGAGTTAAACTGCTGCAGAATCCCAGAATGTGTTGGATTGTGTCTGGTTTCTCTGCATTTCCTGCTTGTATTGCCTTGTTTGTTTGTATTGTATGTATTTTTTTTCTTTTTTGTTCATCATCTTGTCCTGTATTTCTGCAAGGAACCCCTCTGTTTCTGGGAAGAGGTCTCCAAATCTCAGTCAGGTGCTCGATGCTTCCTTGTCAACATCTGGTCTGCTCATATCATTGGGATGTCTCCCATGGAGGGTCACAGTCATTGCACTGGTTAATGCTTTCTTCCCTATAAATGATTTATGTTTCTGAGTTAGCCTCTCATTTAAGTTTTCTGGTCTGTATTTCTTATCACAATTGCATTTACACACATGGAGCGTTCAATAATATTTATTTTTGATAAAAAATATATACTTAGAAATTGTATCTGACTGTTGTGTGATTTTTTTTCATGTCTGTTATTCCTCTTCCTCCTGTCCAAGGTAATGTCAATCTAAGTGGGTTTGAGTGTAAATAGTTTTTTCTAAAGTTGTCATTTCAGTTCTTATTTATATTTGTAAATTTTACTGATTGAAATGGGACCAAGGTATCTTCATTAAAAAAAAGTCACTGTCAGTATTGATGAAAGTGTTTATTGCCTTTATTGTTTTTGTTAACTATTGAGCTCTGCTTGGCAGGTAGTGAGATTCTGTGGCTCTGTTGGTAATAAGTAAAATCATTAGAAAGAGGTGGCATAGGGTTGGAATGTGTAGCATCTCTGTGGGTAGAATTAGAGAACAGCAAATGTAAAAAAAATTCCCTGATGGGAATTGTACAGAGACCTCCTAACAGTAGTAAGTATGTGGTCCGCAAGTTACAATGGGAGATAGAAAATGCTTGTCAAAAGAGCAATGTTGCAGTAGTCATGGGGGATTGTCATGCAGGTGATTGGGAAAATTAGGATGGTGTTTTGGTCTGAAGAGGAGTAATTCCTAGATGCCTACAAGATGCTTTTATAAAGCAGCTCATGTTTGAGACAGCTTGGGGATCAACTATTCTGGATTGGGTATTGTAATGAACTGGAATTAATTAGGTCACTTAAGTTCAAAGAACCCTGAGGGGCAAGTAATTTTAATATGATCAAATTCACCCGACATTAGAGAAGGAGAAACTAAAGTTGGATGTGGAATACAGAGAATTAGAGAGGCATGAGAGAAAAATTGGTCAAAATTGATTTGAAAGGAACACGGTGAAAACAGAGCAACAATGGCTGGAATTTCTGGAAGCAATTTGGAAGGCACAGGATATATACATCACAAAGAGGAGTTAGTATTCTAAAGGTAAGGTGACAGAACCGTGGCTGATGAGAGAAACCAAACACCACATGAAAACCACAGACAGGGCATGGAGCTAAAATGACTGGGAAGTTAGAGGATTGGGAAGCTTTTAAAAACAAACAGCATGCAACTAAAATAATTAAGAAGGAAAAGATGGAATACATAGTTGAGCTGGCCAGTAATATTAAAGAGGATACAAGATTTTTCTTCAGGTAGATATAGCATAAAAGAGAGGTGGACGTGGATATCGGACCACTGTAAAATGATGCTGGAGAGGTACTATTGGGGTGAGGGTGCAAGGTGATGAACTGAATAAGTCTTGTACATCACTCTTAGCTGTCAAAAAACTGTGAGGAATATGGAATACACAGATGTTAGTGGTCAGAATGTGTAAAGTTACGTTACTCGGGAGAAGGTTCTTGGGAAACAGATAGTCTGAAGGTAAGTAGGTCACCTGAACCAGATGGTGTACACCCCAGAGATCTGAAAGAGGTGGCTGAAGAGATGTGGAGGCAGTAGCAATGATCTTTTGAGAATCGTGAAAGAAATTATATCCTAAGTAGTTTTTTTTTCCTTCACTACTCCCCCTCTCCTGGTTTCACCTATCACCTACCACTTCTTCCACCCCTTTCACCCCAACGCTTCTTCCTCTGACTTTTCTCCCCCAGTCCTGATGAAGGGTCTTGGCCCGAAACGTCGTCTGTTTACTATTTCCCATATATGCTGCTTGGCCTCCGAGGTTCCACCAACATTTTAGACAATAGACAATAGATGCAGGAGTAGGCCATTCGGCCCTTTGAGCCAGCACTGCCATTCAATGCCATTGTGATCATCCACAATCAGTACCCCGTTCCTGTCTTCTCCTCATATCCCTTGACTCCGCTATCTTTAAGTGCTCTATCTAACTCTTTCTTGATAGATAGCATCCAGAGAATTGGCCTCCACTGCCTTCTGAGGCAGAGCATTCCATAGAACCACAACTCCCCGAGTGAAAAACTTTTTCCTGAACTCCATTCTAAATTGCCTACCCCTTATTCTTAAACTGTGTCCTCTGGTTCTGGACTCCCCCCAACATCAGGAACATGTTTCCTGCCTCCAGTGTGTCCAATCCCTTACATCAATGATTTAGATGAAGGCATTGAGAATAACATCAGCAAATTTGCTGATGATACTAAGCTGGGTGGCAATGTGACATGTGATGAGGATGTTAGGAGAATTCAGGGTGACTTGGATAGGCTGGGTGAGTGGGCAGATACTTGGCAGATGGCGTTTAATGTGAATAAGTGTGAGGTTATCCACTTTGGGAGTAAGAACAGGAAGGCAGATTATTATCTGAACAGTGTAAAGTTAGGTAAGGGAGAAATAAAGGGAATTGAGTACAAGAGCAAGGAAATCCTCTTGCATTTGACAGGGCCCTGGTGAGACCACACCTGGAGTATTGTGTACAGTTTTGGTCTCCAGGGTTAAGGAAGGACACCCTGGCTGTAGAGGAAGTGCAGCGTAGATTCACGAGGTTAATTCCTGGGATGTCTGGACTGTCTTACGCAGCGAGGTTAGAGAGACTGGGCTTGTACACGCTGGAATTAAGGAGATTGAGAGGGGATCTGATTGAAACATAAGATTATTAAGGGATTGGACAAGATAGTGGCAAGAAATATGTTCCAGATGCTGGGAGAGTCCAGTACCAGAGGGTATGTTTTGAGAATAAGGGGTAGGTCATTTAGGACAGAGTTAAGGAAAAACTTCCTCTCCCAGAGAGTTGTGGGGGTCTGGAATGCACTGCCTCGGAAGGTAGTGGAGGCCAATTCTCTGGATGCTTTCAAAAAGGAGCTAGATAGGTATCTTATGGATAGGGGAATCAAGGGATATGGGGACAAGGCAGGAACCAGGTATTGATAGTAGATGATCAGCCATGATCTGAAAATGGTAGATAGATAGATAGATAGATACTTTATTCATCCCCATGGGGAAATTCAACTTTTTTTCCAATGTCCCATACACTTGTTGTAGCAAAACTAATTACATACAATACTTAACTCAGTAAAAAATATGATATGCATCTAAATCACTATCTCAAAAAGCATTAATAATAGCTTTTAAAAAGTTCTTAAGTCCTGGCGGTAGAATGGTAAAGCCTAATGGCATTGGGGAGTATTGACCTCTTCATCCTGTCTGAGGAGCATTGCATCGATAGTAACCTGTCGCTGAAACTGCTTCTCTGTCTCTGGATGGTGCTATGTAGAGGATGTTCAGAGTTATCCATAATTGACCGTAGCCTACTCAGCGCCCTTTGCTCAGCTACCCATGTTAAACTCTCGAGTACTTTGCCCACGACAGAGCCCGCCTTCCTTACCAGCTTATTAAGACGTGAGGCGTCCCTCTTCTTAATGCTTCCTCCCCAACACGCCACCACAAAGAAGAGGGCGCTCTCCACAACTGACCTATAGAACATCTTCAGCATCTCACTACAGACATTGAATGACGCCAACCTTCTGAGGAAGGTTCTGGTGGTGCAGGCTCGAAAGGCCGAATGGTCTGCTACTGCACCTATTGTCTATTGTCTATTGTCTAATCTTATATGTTTCAATCTGATCCCCTCTCAACCTTTAAATTCCAGTGTACACAAGCCCAGTCGCTCCAATCTTTCAACGTATGACAGTCAGGCCATCCCGGGAATCAACCTCGTGAACCTGCGCTGCACTCCCTCAATAGCAAGAATGTCCTTTCTAAAATTTGGAGACCAAAACTGAACACAATACTCCAGGTGTAGTCTCACCAGGGCCCTGTACATCTGCAGAAGGACCTCTTTGCTCCTACACTCAACAACCGTTGTTATGAAGGCCAACATGCCATTAGCTTTCTTCACTGCCTGCTGTACCTGTATGCTTACTTTCAGTGACTGATGAACAAGGATACCTAGATCTTGTTGTACTTCCCCTTTTACTAATTTGACACCATTCAGATAGTAATCTGCCTTCCTGTTCTTGCCACCAAAGTGGATAACCTCACATTTATCCACATTAAACTGCATCTGCCATGCATCTGCCCACTCACCCAACCTGTCCATGTCAGGAGCGGACATGGAATGGACCCAAATGCAGGACGCAGGCTATGAAGTACTAGGGGTAGGACAGGATGGGGATGCCATGGCACGCATGGGGTAATGCAGGCAGGGCTGGATCCTGGAGGTCAGGCGAGGCACGGGGGATCCCAGAGTTCGTGGCAGACAGGAGGATCCCAGAGTTTGTGGCAGGCGGGAGGATCTCAGAGTTCAGGCAGGGCAGGAAGATCCCAGAGTTCAGGCGGGGCAGGAGGATCCTAGAGTTCAGGCAGGCAGAAGAGACCTCAGGGCAGGCCACATAGATCCCGGGTAGGGCCGCCTCCCAGGCGGAAACACGGAGGCCTGGGCAAGGTGCGGGGCACAAGCCATCAGAGGTGAAGGCTAGGAAGGGACTGAACTACCTGTAGGGCAACGGCAACGGCCTGGCTTACCTAACGGGAGCAACGGACAGGAAGGGACAGAACCAGCAGAAGGGTTACGGCGATGGCCTGGCTTAACCGATGGGGGTAAGGGCTGAAATGGTTGCCTCAAGAGGACAAAGGTTTAAGGTGCTGGGGAGCTAGTACCGAGGAGATGTCAGGGGTACGTTTTTCACTCAGAGAGTGGTGAGTGCGTGGAATGGGCTGCCAGCAATGGTGGTGGAGGCAATACCGTGGTGGAGGGTCTTTTAAGAGACTTTTGGATAGGTACATGGAGCTTAGAAAAATAGAGGGCTACGGATAAGCCGAGCAGTTTCTAAGGCAGGGACATGTTTGGCACAACTCTGTGGGCCGAAAGGGCTGCAATGTGCTGTAGGTTTCCTATGTTTCTATGTTTTAAAAGCAGAACATTGATCTCAGAGTATAGTCTGCGTCTACTACCCGTTAATTTGAACATGGCATGTGACACCCACTTTCGAAATTCATGTACAATGTTTATCTATGTCATCTGATGGGCATTGACGTCGTTGAAACACTTCTACGAACTGAGATTCTTACAAGCTAATTGATGCATCATCGGTCTCTCCACACGATAATGAAAAGTTGTAATTTGCTTTTCAGTGAAATATCTGAATAGGAAAAGATGTCTGCTTGATATATTTTGTTTTTACTTTGAAGGGATTAGTATTTGTTGGAATATGTTTTTGTTGTCATGTAGTTCTCATTGTTTTTCAACCGAAATGACAACTTTAATATCGAATTCCATCTGATTTTTTTTAAATTTTATGTTTTCTTGATCTTTATGTTGGACGATGCAACATTGAACGTCCGTAACCATTAAAGGTTAACGCTTTCTGAAACCAACCTCCGCCCAAACTTTGCCCACACCCCGGGCTCTATTTGCACCTGTTATGGTAGCAAAAACGCTTACGAAAATGAACGAGATAAATTAATCGATAAAGGAATGTAATTCATTTCCAGAGTTTGAATGTCATAATTTATTCATTCCACCTGTGAGTATTAAGCATAATAAAGAATATCTTTTGCAAGTTGTATAAGAAAAGGATAAACACCAACTTAAGTAGTTTCTGACCAAACACGGAGGTCCAATCAGCGGATTCCAGAGGTGCGATCAGCCTTGGGAGCAGAGGACATTGAGGAGGTGATTCGCAGGGCGGCGAATCGGGTATTAAAAGGGAGTTTTGTGGACATTCCAGAGACCCAGTCAGTGTTGGAACAGAGATGTTTGAATTAAATAAAAGTATGAAAGGGGCAAGCGGGACGGCATTGTCTTGTGTAGGCCCCCGGTGAGACTAGGGGCTTCATGCTTTGTCTCATGAGGCTTGGACGAAAGGAAACAGAAGCCAAAGAAATACATTAGAGAACTTGGTCGTAGTTGCCCATTGTACAAAGCAGGCAGGATGGTAGTGGAATGCTCCTCCTGTAGGATGTGGAAAATCATGGAACCTCAGGATCTCCCCGATGACTACACACGCGAGAAGAGCAGCCAACTCCAGCTCATGAAATGCCGCATTAAGAATCTGGAGCTGGTGTTGGGTGATCTTAGGACCATCCGGGAGACAGAGCATTTAATAGATAGGACTATTAGCCAGGTGGTTGCACCCAGAGGGCAGAATTCGGGCAATCGATGTATGAACACCGAGAGAGGTAAAGGAAGAAGTAAGTAAGTGCAGGGTCTTTCTGTAGCCGTTTCCCTCAGCAACATGTAAACCCCTTCGGATACTGCTGAGGGCGATGACATAGCTGGGCACTGTGGTCGGCTCTGATTCTCAGAACGGTAAGGTGTATTCAAGCGGAGCAATAGTCATTGGTATTTAGATAATTAGGGGGGCAGATGGGAGATTCTGCGGCACCAAAAAGGACGCCGGACTAGTGTGTTGCCTCCAGGATGTCTCCGGATGTTTGCAGAATGTTCTTGAAAATGAGCCAGAGGCCGCGGTAGATGTTGGTACCAATGACATAGGCAGGAGAGAGGTAGAGGCCTGGGCAGTAAGTTTAGAGAGTTAGGAGGGAGGCTGAAGAGCAGGGCCTCCAAGGTGGTAATCTCTGGATTACTTCTGGTGCCAGGAGCTGGAGAAGGTCACAACAGGAATATAGGCAGATGAATACGTGACTGAGGAGGTGGTGCAGGGTTTCATATTCTCAGATCATTGGATTCCTCTCTGGGAAAGGAGTGACCTGTACAAGTGTGACGCGAGGCATGTGAACTGGAAGGGAATCAATATCCTGGAAGGGAAGGTTGCTGACGCTGAAGTGAAGAGGCAGAGGATGGGGCGGTTGCCGCACAAGGAATGACAGGTAATGAAGCACTGAGCCCGATGGTTGGAAATGTGACTATTTTAATGCAGGTCGAACCATAAACAAGGCAGGGCGGATGAACCTGGATCGATAAGTTAAACTATGATATTTTGGCCATTACCGAAAGTTGGATCCCTCGGGGCAGGAATGACTGCTGAGTGTTCCGGGAGTCAGATGTTTCAAAAGGGGCAGGGAGCGAGGAGAAGAGGTGGGACTGTGGTACTCCTAATCAGGGCTATTGTCACGGCTGCAGAAAAGGTGGAAGTCATGAAGGGACTGTCCACTGAGTCATTGTGAATGGAGGTCAGAAACAGGAATGGGATAATAACTCTACTAGTTGTTTTTGTCGTCAACACCACAAACCCGCCATCGTAAAAGAAACATTGAGGAACGGATGGGGAGGCAGATTCTGGAACGCTGCAATAATAATAGGGTTGCTGTGATGGGTGATTTTAACTTTCATAATATTGGCAGTCATCTCCTAAGAGCAAGGAGTTTTGATGTAGTGGAGTTTGCTAGGAGTATTCTGAAAGGTTTCCTGACGCGATATGTAGGTAAAACAATTATAGGAGGGGCTGTATCTGATCTGTTATTGGGAAATTAACCTCGTCTCGGTGGAAGAGCATTTTGGAGGTAATGATTGCAACTCTTATCTCCTTTAACATGGTGCATGAGCAAAATAGAATCAGACAACTTGCGAAAACTTTTAATTGGATTAGCGGGCGAAATATGATATCATTAGACAGGATCTTGGGAACATAAATTGGGAGCAGATGTTCTCAGGGAAATTCATTTCAGAAATGTGGCAAATATTGAGGGATCATTTACATTGCGTTCTGCAATTGGTATCTTCCACTGAGGCAGGAAAGGATGATAGTGTAAAAGAACCATAGCGTACAAAAGTTGTAGAACATCTAGTTAAGAAGAGAAGAAATGCTTGTGAAAGTTTCAAGAAACTAGGTACTGTTTGAACTCTAGAAAATTATAAGGGTGCCAGGAAGCAGCCCAAAAATGAATATAGGAGAGCTAGAAGGAGCCACGAAAAGGCCTTGGCGAGCAGGATTAAGGAAAACTCCAAGGCATTCTACAAGTATGTGAGGAGCAAGTCGATGAGCCTTGTGAGTATAGGACCAATCAGGAGGGAAAGTGGAAACATGCGCATGGAGCTGGAGGAACTAGCAGAGGCCCTTTAAGAATACTTTGCTTCAGTAGTTACCAGTGAAAACGACGTTGGCAATTGTGGGGAGGACTTACAGCGGACTGAAACGCTTGAGTGTATAAACATTAGGAAAGAGGATGCCCTAGAGATTTTGAAGCTATTAAGTTATGTGAGTCGCTGGGACCGGATGAGTTGTACACCAGGCTACTGTAGGAACCGAGGGAGGGATTGCTGAGACACTGGCGATGATTTATCGTCAGCAGGAAAGGGAGAGGAGCCATTGGATTGAAAGGTCGCAAACGTTGTTCTTGTGTTCAAGAAAGAGAGAAGAGATCAGAAATTATAGATCAATGAGTCTTGCTTCAGTGGTAGGCAAGTTATTAAAGAAGATACTGAAAGGCAGGATTTATGAGCATCTGGAGAGACATAATCTGCTTCAGCATAGTCAGCATGGCCTTTTCAAGGGCGGATGCCTAATGAAACTGACTGAATTATTTTGAGGATGTAACAAAGTACATTGATAAAGGTAGAGCAGTGGATACTCTAAGGATTATAACGATTTCAGTAACGCACTTGCTATGGTCCCCCATGCGAGGCTCATTCAGAATGTAATGAGGCGTAGGATCAAGGAGACATTGTTTTGTGGATCCAGAACTAGCTTGCCAAAAAAGTGAAGGGACTGTTGTCCATGGCTCATATTCTGCATGGAGGGCGGTGCCCAGAAGTGTTCTGCAGTGATCTGTTCAGGGACCTCTCCTCTTACATGGTGGAGTGGATAGTGGACTACTTGACAGATAGACCTCAGTATGTGCGGTTGGGAGACTGTAGGTCTGACACAGTGGTCAGCAGCACAGGAGCGCCACAGGGAACCGTACTCTCTCCGGTCCTGTTCACCCTGTACACATCTGACTTCCAATATAACTCGGAGTCCTGCCATGTGCAGAAGTTCGCTGATGACACGGCCATAGTGGGGTGTGTCAGGAATGGACAGGAGGAGGAGTATAGGAAACTGATACAGGACTTTGTGATATGGTGCAACTCAAACTACCTGCGTCTCAATGTCACCAAGACCAAGGAGATGGTGGTGGACTTTAGGAGACCTAGGACTCACATGGAGCCAGTGATCATTAATGGAGAGTGTGTGGAGCAGGTTAAGACCTACAAGTATCTGGGAGTACAGTTGGACGAGAAGCTAGACTGGACTGCCAACACAGATGCCTTGTGCAGGAAGGCACAGAGTCGACTGTACTTCCTTAGAAGGTTGGCGTCATTCAATGTCTGCAGTGAGATGCTGAAGATGTTCTATAGGTCAGTTGTTGAGAGCGCCCTCTTCTTTGTGGTGGCGTGTTGGGGAGGAAGCATTAAGAAGAAGGACGCCTCACGTCTTAATAAGCTGATAAGGAAGGCGGGCTCTGTCGTGGGCAAAGTACTGGAGAGTTTAACATCGGTAGCTGAGCGAAGGGCGCTGAGTAGGCTACGGTCAATTATGGAAAACCCTGAACATCCTCTACATAGCACCATCCAGAGACAGAGAAGCAGTTTCAGCGACAGGTTACTGTCGATGCAATGCTCCTCAGACAGGATGAAGAGGTCAATACTCCCCAATGCCATTAGGCTTTACAATTCAACTGCCAGGACTTAAGAACTTTTTAAAGCTATTATTAATGCTTTTTAAGCTAGTGATTTAGATGCATATCATATTATTACTGAGTTAAGTATTGTATTGTATGTAATGAGTTTTTGCTACAACAAGTGTACGGGACATTGGAAAAAATGCTGAATTTCCCCATGGGGATGAATAAAGTATCTATCTATCTATCTATCTATCTATCTATCTTTGTAATTATTGTAAATGACCTGGATGAGCAAGCTGAAGGGGGAAGCGGGGGTTAGCAAGTTTTCTGAGGATGCAGAAGTTGGTGTTGTTGTGGATAGTCTGGAGGTTTGTCAGAGGTTACAGCGGGGCATTGATAGGATACAGAACTGGGCTGGGAAGTGGAAGGTGGAGTTCAGCTCAGATGTGTGAAGCGGTTCATGGCGGTAGGTCAAATTTGAAGAAAACATACTATTAATCATAAGAGTCTTGGCAGCGTTGCGGATCAACGAGATCTTGGGCTCCGTCCCCATAGGACAGGCAAAGCTGCTGCGCATGCTGACAGGGTTGATAAGAGGGCGCATAGCGTGATGGTCCTTGTCAACCGTGGGACTAAGTGAATTGAAGAGCCTTGCGGTAATGTTACAGCAAGGGAAGACCATGGTTAGACTTCACTTTGAGTACTGTGTTCAATTTTGATCACCCCACTACAGGAAAGATGTGTATACTATGGAGAGAGTGTAGAGGAAGTTTACAAGGAGGTTGCCTGCTGTGGAGTGAATTCCTTATGAGAACAGGTTGAGTTAACTTGGCCTTCTCTCCTTGAAGCGAGGGGGGAGGAGAGGTGACCTGATGGAGGTGTAAAAGATGGTGAGAGGAATTGATCGTGTCGATAGCCAGAGGCTTTTTCTCACCCAGAGCTGAAATGGCTACCATGAGTTGGCATAGTTTTAAGGTGCTTAGAAGAAGGTAGACAGGAAATTTCAGAGGTATATTTTTCACACAGACAGTGGCGGGTGAGTAGAAAGCACTGCCAGGAAAGGTGGGAGATGCTGATCAAATAGGTTCCTTTAAGAGAGATAAATAGATGAAGCCGGGAAAATAGAGAGCCATGCGGTAGATAAATTCTCGGCAGTTTCCAGAGCAGTTTATATGATGGGCAATAGACTCTGTGCCAAAGACCATATAATGTGCCGTAGATTTCCGAGGTTCCATGTTTTCATCAATACGTCCGTTACTGGGAATAGAGCAATAGAAAATAACAATCTGAAAATCTGATATTCATCTTTCTGGATTGGAGAAAAGGACATGCTGTCAGTGTAATACATTTCATTTGATGTAAAATCAATACTGTCAATAGTAAAATCAGTTGTGCACTTGTTTATAAATTTGGCCTGCCAAATAAATCGAAGTTATTTCTTGTTGTATAAAAGGGATTGCAATTAAATGCCAATACCGATAGGAATATTGATTTCGTGTATATATTTGAGTGGCTAGATTTTAAGTTTGCAATGTAATCGCACTGACAGTGACATTAACTTTAAAATGGATTACAAGCATCGCTAAAGCATGCTACCTCAATAGAAATGTGCAATTGTATTCAAAACCATCATATGGAATTCTTCCGTCATTTATTATGTTAGTTCCATAGCCTGTCACTAATATTTGATTACGGCACACTTTATTGTGCCTATATTGAACAATTCTACAACAGCGTACTTCACAGACAATAACATATAGAAAGTGCAAGCAAAAGAGGGCACAGTTTGTTTTTCGGTCTTCATCGGTCTGATGTGAAGGATGGGAATAAACCGTCGACGATTCGAGCTGCAAGTGACTTGGAAATCCTGAACTGTTGTCGTTCATTTCATCGTTGCTGTCAATCGAAGAGAAAACACGGAAAGCCAGATGCAAGCGAATCTAGGACTGGGGCTCTGTTCGAGAGAAAATGACTGGCGTCAAACTGAGCAAAAAAAAATCACAGTTTCACCAAACAAACAACACACACAAACTGCTGGTGGAACGCAGCAGGCCAGGCAGCATCTATAGGGAGAAGCACTGTCTACGTTTCGGGCCAAGACGCTTCGTCAGGACTAACTAAAAGGAATGATAGTAAGAGATTCGAAGGTAGGAGGGGGAGGGGGAAATGCGAAATGATAGGAGAAGACCGGAGGGGGTGGGGTGAAGCTGAGAGCCGGAAAGGTGATTGGCAAAAGTGATACAGAGCTGGAGAAGGGAAAGGATCATGGGACGGGAGGTCTAGGGAGAAAGAAAGGGGAAGGGGTGCACCAGAGGGAGATGGAGAACAGACAGAATGACGGGGAAAAAGAGAGAAAAAAAGCGGGGGGGGGGATCTAAATATATCAGGGATGGGGTAAGAAGGGGAGGGCGGATATTAACTGAAGTTAGAAAGGTCAATGTTCATGCCATCCGGTTGGAGGCTACCCAGCGTTATATAAGGTGTTGTTCCTCCAACCTGAGAGTGGCTTCATCTTGACAGTAGAGGAGGCCATGGATTGACATATCAGATTGGGATTTGTCTATCTGATATCTGATATATCTATCCATGGCCTCCTCTACGGTCAAGATGAAGCCACTCTCCAACCTAATGGCGGGAACATTGACTTTTCCAACTTCCGTTAATGCCCCTCCTCCCCTTCGTACCCCATCCCTGATATATTTATGTTTTCGTTGCCCCCTTATTTTCCTCTCTTTCTGCCCATCACTCTGCCTGTTCTCCATGTCCCTCTGGTGCTCCCCGACCCATTTTTTTCTCCCTAGGCCTCCCGTCCCATGATCCTTTCCCTTCTCCAGCTCTGTATATCTTTTGCCAATCACCTTTCCAGCTCTCAGCTTCACCCCACCCCATCCGGTCTGCTCCTATCATTTCCCATTTTACCCTCCCCCCTCCTACTTTCATGTGTCTTACTACCTTTCCTTTCAGTTAGTCCTGACGAAGTGTCTCGGCCCGAAACGTTGACAGTACTTCTCCCTATAGATGCTGCCTGGCCTGCTGTGTTCCACCAGCATTTTGTGTGTGCTGTTTGAATTTCCAGCATCTGCAGATTTCCTCGTGTTCACCAAACAAAGTAATGTTTAACGAAGAGCAAATTGGGAGTATGTTCAATGTGGAGTGAAAACAAATAATTTCTTTGAAATAGCCATTGTTGGCAACAGGCAGTCTGCAATATTTCTGGTTTGTACAACCAGTCCGCTTCAACTTTTAAAAGTAGTATATTAAAAGAACATGTGCAGTGTGAAAATTCACATAGTTCGCTTTAAGCTCGGAAGTCATGTTTTGCACACATGGAAACAGAGCTTCTTGTAAGCCTCTGACGGAAACTTGATGTATTTGTGGAAACAGAGTGTTAAGCAGACACAAAAATACATCAGAAAATACAAGGCAATCAATGAATATGTATGTCTGGTTACTGTGGATAGGCTAGCAGAAACGAAAGAACTCGTCTTGTTTGTTCTGAACAATATCGGCAATAGAGTGTTGCAGAATATCAGGACTCCCTATAGGTCAAACCCCAAAGAATATGCGTTGTATTTCCCCCGCTTTGCTTTGCCCAGACTGGAGTGAGAACATAGCGGCTTCCTGGATGCAACAGATTCCCAGAGCCACTGAACGATGAATCACCAGCCCAACATTTCCATCTAAACTGAAATGCATGCTTCCTTTAATTACACAGGACACGGTGCACTGGAACAGAGACATGATATTGCTCTACATTGTTCTACTCAAGCCATGGTGTAATCCATGGAATTTCATGGAATGGAAACGCCAGACACAGTTCCACTGTATCTCGGTACATGTGAGAGGAATAATACTAAACCAGCACGAAATCGATAAACTGGATAGGCTTATGACGGAGGTAGCGAAACACCCTGAGGCTGAGAGGATCACGAATCCCACGCAGGGAGGCATCAACTGCCAGGCACCATAGAAGATGATGAAGTGCAGCGAACACAGAGGATACTGGATCCCTTTGTTCCTCACCGGGTGACTTGCTACAGAACTGAAACCAATTGCGTGAGAGTCAGGCGGAGGCAGAGATTCTGACAGCGGATCAGAAGAATCTGGATGAACAATTGGATGGAAGGAGCATAAAAGTATCGTTGTCCAGTTCTAGTCAGGGAGAATACCTTACCCGGAAATGACGTGCCGCCGTTTCCTACTCTGTCAACTTGCGAACCTGTGATATCCAAGTCGCCGCGGACAAAGCCCGATGTGAGCGGCCCGATCTGTCCACGGACTGTGACTCCCCCATGGTGGGAAGACTGTTTCAGATTCGTTCTCAGGCGGCTGGAATTGGATTTGGTTTAATATTGTCACATGTACTGAGATGCTGTGAAAATCTAGACTTGTGTACAGATCAAATCATTATATAGAGCCGAGAAGTACAATAAACAGAACAAGGTCAAACAATAACAATGCTGTATTAAGTGAAACAACTGCAGATACACTGAACAGAAGGAGACAAAGAAGTAGGAAATTCACAACGTAATGAACTGGGAGGTGAAGAGTCCATATTATCGTACTCGGAATCACTTCAATAATATTTTACCAGCGGGTAGAAGTCCTGCCCAAGCCTGTAGTTACGTGTTTTCTGTACTCTGTAGCGTTACCCGTGCTTTCCTGATCTTTTCCAAAAGGCAGTTCCTTGGTCAGCTCTCCTTCCTCTCTGCTCAGTGAGACACATTCAATGATACGGTTTAGGTCATAGAGACAACCTGTAAAGTTCCGGCCCTGTTGAACCATCCGCGTTGGATAAATCCTGATAACGTTCGTGCTCTCAAAAAATTGTTAAATTTAGGAACACACAGTACTGGAAAAAAAAACAACTTTAGCTGGGATAGACAGATAAAGCTGGAAGATCGGTAACAACACTACTTCCTTTTCCCAAGTCCAGTCCCTGCAATAGCCCTGTCGGACGAGACCGCAAATCCCGTGCAAATCCCGCGCAAATCCCGCGTCATGGCTGTCCTCGGTGGCCCCTGCGGCCGTTAATGCTAAAAAAAACCGAGGGCAACTGCACCCCACGTTGCGGATTGGTACTCGCATTTCCTCAACACTAACATCAATTTGTTCAAACTTCTTTAGCATTGTGATTGCAAGATGTTTCTGGAATCCTTGAATTTATCAGAGCGATACCCGGGACAAGAGCTAATTTGCAGCATCGACCTGCGAACTGGGTGAACCGGACCGTTCGCAGTCACTGTTAAACGGGAGAGGTTTCGGGAACACAGGAAACGTTTCACGCTGGAGTGGAGCAGTGCGGCTGGAACAGACTTTGACTGCAGAACAGTGGGTCAGAACGATGGCACTGATCTATACTAACAAACGTACGTCTTTTCGTTGGGGAAGAGAGGGGTATAGAAACAGGTGAATGCAGGGAAAAAACGATTAAAACGATCGTCATTGAGCCAGAGTGAGGATCCATGCGCGATGGTAAAGCTGCCGAGTAATGAGACGAACTAGAAAAACGCCGGGCTCCATTGGCGCAGAGTTTGCCTGCAATATGTGGTGAACTATTTGGGCCAGGCAGGGAAATATCATGAATTCATAACATCCTCGCAACAATGAGAGCAAGGGGATGTTTGAACGCGTTTTTCAGTTGCTGCCTGAACTTGGTCTGGGTGACGGCGTAAAGAGCCGTGTTTGTGCAGCAGCTCAGAAGCTGCAGCATCAAGCCCAGTCCTCGCAGAGAATCAGGAGGAAACGTCACCGCAGAGGTAGCAGACAGTCGGTTCCACGACGAATACACAGTGAACGGCCCCCACAGCAGGACGAAATTGCTGGAGATGATCAGCAGTAAAACAAGGGATCCCCTGCGGCTCTCCATCTCCAGGTCCCTGGCACCCTGTCCCTTGTCAGCACACCGGAGTCTCCTGCGCCCTCTGCTGGTGACTAAAACATGCCGGACGGTTAATGCATTCGTCAGGAGAACAAGCAGGAATGGGATTACAGGGGTGAGCAGTTAATGAAATAAGTCAATTGACATTGCGACAAATAAAGACAAATATTACACGGTATCCGTACAAATAAATGGAGCAATCAGCGTTGCATAATACCCCGAGAGCCGAAAATACCAGTAAATGCTCCTTAAACAGCTGATCGCAGTCACTGTCCCCAGAACCACGGCCGCAGTTTTCCCGGTGCAATATTTTGTTTTCAGCTTCTGGGAACAAATGGCCAAAAGTCGGTCAAAGGTGAAAGTGACGGTAAACCAGACCGAGCAATCGGTGGCGACGTAAAGCAGGACGGCGTGGATTTTACACATTGGTGTACCCGCAGCCCAGATGAGAAGTTCAATTGGCACGTAAATATTCGGAATCTTGCTCAATATCAGATCCAGGACAACCACCATAAGATCCGCCGCTGCCATGGCAACCAGGTAGCGAGTGACAACTCTGGAGAGACCGCACTTTCCTCTGGAAAAGATTAAAATCGTCACCAGTTTCACTGCAAGAAGCACAAAAAATAATCCGTGGAGACATAACCCGGAAGCGTTCTCTATAACCATACAATATATCGGATTTGTTTTCTGTGGCTGGTAATACGAGTAAAAAATTGCTCCTCGGGAAGTCTATCAAGAAAATGAATGATCAGAATCAACGGCAATATTTGCGGGCCGATATCACACAGGAAGCAGCAGTGAATAACACAGCTGCATCACTGCCTGGTTCGGAAATTGCACCGTCTCGGACCGCAAGACCCTGCAGCGGATAGTGAGGTCAGCTGAGAAGATCATCGGGGTCTCTCTTCCCGCCATCACGGACATTTACACTACACGCTGCATCCGCAAAGGAAACAACATTATGAAGGACCCCACGCACCCCTCATACAAACTCTTCTCCCTCCTGCCGTCTGGAAAAGGCTCCGGAGCATTCGGGCTCTGAGTACCAGACTATTTAACAGTTTCTTCCCCCAAACTATCAGACACCTCAAAACCCAGAGCCTGGACTGACACCTTGCCGTATTGTCCTATTTATTATTTATTGTAATGCCTGCACAGTTTTGTGCATCTTACACAGTCCTGTGTAGGTCTGTAGTCTAGTGTAGCTTTATCTGTGTTGTTGTTGGTTTTTTTTTTACGTAGTTCAGTCTAGTTTTTGTACTGTGTCATATAACACCATGGCACTGAAAAACGTTGTCTCATTTTTTGCTATGTACTGTACCAGCAGTTATGGTCGAAATGACAATAAAAGTGAATTGACATGACTTGAGATAGCGATCACTGATAATTGGGATCTTTGTATATGTTGGTGGGAATGATGTAAATGGATCTTCAAATACAAACTCTACAGAAACTTAAATTCTATGAGATAAATTCCGGTAACAATGACTATTTAGATCAAGGGCAGGCTCTGCAAAAGCCTTTGGCAAACATATATATAGTTAGGTAGCCCTAGCGTTTTGCACAATACCGTATTGTCATGTAGAGCCGAGAACCAGGTTGCAAATCTGGCGGAAGGAAACGACGTTAAAAATTTTGTCAATTACAGAATGTCCCCCGATGCTTCCCGCTCCCTCCTCTCTCCCTCCCACTTTTCCCAACTACGATTTTCACACCCTGACTCCTTCCCACTCTTCGACGACAACCGACACCCATATCAGAATAAGATTTAACGTCACCATCTTAAGTCAAGAAATCAGTTTTTTTTCTTCTGTGGCAGCAGTACAGTTGAATACATATAATTACTACGATACTGTGGTGGGACCGCGGGCATCCTCGCTGTATATAAAATACTGTCACTGATCATCCTGTCAGCAGCAGCTCCGGTGAATTCGCTCAATGTGCAGTAATTCCGAGCAGCGGAGTCTGTCCAAGTTTCACACAACCCATTAACCG
The DNA here is from genome assembly GCF_048418815.1 of Hemitrygon akajei. Lineage (NCBI taxonomy): Eukaryota > Metazoa > Chordata > Chondrichthyes > Myliobatiformes > Dasyatidae > Hemitrygon > Hemitrygon akajei. Next base: position 2,327,587 of record NW_027331952.1, read on the forward strand.
CTTTCAAGCTGCCGACCTGAAGCTCGGAGAAGAGCTTGATAGAGGTACAAAATTATTATGTGTATAGATAGAGTGAACGGAAGCAGGCTTTTTTCCACTGAGGGTAGGGTGCAAAAGAGAGGACACGGGTTAAGGGTAAAGGGGGGAATGTTTAAAGAGAACATGGGGGGGCTTCTTCACACAGAGAGTGGTGCGAGTGTGGAATGAGCTGCCAGATGAAGTGGTGAATGCGGGCTCACATTAAACATTTAAGAAAAACTTGGACAGGTACATGGACGAGAAGCGCATGAAGGGATATGGGCCAGGTGCAGGTCAGTGGAACTAGGCAGAAAAATGGTTCGGCACAGCCAAGAAGGGCCAAAATGCCTGTTTCTGTGCTGTAATTTTCTATGGTTATATGAATGTTGATGCCACTCAGCAAAGGACCCCGCTTCATCACATTTAATTCTGCAGTGTGAACCGTGTGCAGTGGTCGTCGAGGAAGCACGTCCAGCGTGTAAGCATTGATTACAGTTGCAGGGGAACTCGCCATCTCAGAGATCCCGTGCGAGTCAGAAACATGCTTTACCGAGAAATACGTCTCCGTCCGTCACGGTTCTTCTATACCTCTTCCCATTCGCTACTTGAAAAGCTGCAATGCTATAAAAGAGAGGTTAATCATTGCCGTCGAAGGAGCAATTGGAGACAGATAATGAATGATGCCTTGGTAACAACGCCAATATCGCAGAAATTGAAAGAAGTAGTACGAGCGTTAATGTGTTGATCAATGATCCAGACGTATTGATTAATGCGCAGTAGACAATAAAATGACGGAGTAGGGATTGAAACTATTTGCTCTCATAACAAATGGCAACTGTTTCCGAGTTACTGATAGAAAGCAATCTCATTCTCCGTCACGACAAAGAGAAAAGCCTAATACTTAAAACCTGTTCTCCTAAGGTACGCCCTCCAGTCCCTGTAAATCTCCTCTGCTCTCTCTCTCTCTCTCTCTCTCTCTCTCTCTCTCTCTCTCTCTCTCTCTCTCTCTCTCTCTCTCTCTCTCTCTCTCTCTCTCTCTCTCTCTCTCTCCTCTCTCTCTCTCTCTCTCTCTCTCTCTCTCTCTCTCTCTCTCTCTCTCTCTCTCTCTCTCTCTCTCTCTCTCTCTCTCTCTCTCTCTCTCTATCCACGTACCATCTCTATAGTGTCTATAGTATCCATCCTGGATGGGGAAAATATGCGTGCATTCACCCTGTTTATTTCCCGAACACTTCCTTTCAAATGATCGCAGCACACTTTCAAGCTTATTGATATTTAAATACTGTAAGTAGGTGTCCAGACAGCTCACAATATTCTGTCTAAGGCCTCATCACCATGTTCAACATCTTCAACTTAACGTCCCAACTCCTGCACTCAGTCATCTGATTGTGAAAGCTTCTGTGATTAGAGCTCCATACAAACCAATTGGCCCGTGTCACTGCTTTCCTGGAATTATCGATCTGTATTGCCAGCTCTCTGCATACTAATGTCCACATATTCAATATGTGCGCTTAATCTGTTGTATCTTTCTTCACAAAGCAGACCATCTCACATTTGTTTGTATTAAATGCCATCTGCCTTTTCTCAGCCCATTTCCTAACCAGTCAACATCAACCTGCAAGCTAGGATAGAGTTCCTGGCTGGAACAACGCCCCCAAACTTGCGTTCGTCCGCAATTCTTCTGATTCAGTTCTCTACATCCACATCTGAGTCATTAACATACAAGATAAATAACAACGGGCCTAACACCATCCCTGCACTACACTTACATCCACTCCATGCTAATACAAAAAAAGAAAACGTGCACCAAGCCGCATCTAAATTCGTGTGGGAGCGTAACATTTTTTTATTATCAAAGGTCCCTGGAATATTACTCTCGATCTCTTGTATACACTTAGAAGAATATGCGTACAAAATGTTTTATTTTGATACATGACATCAGATGATACTGTGACTTTCGTCATTCAAATGACTCGAAATGACTAGAACAAGCGACAGAAAAGTGATCCTATCTTCCCACTCAATAAATTGTACCCGATTCACCTGCCAAGCTAATATCCTAAGCTTAATGTCAACAGCGAATGTGCTCCGCTAAATGTGACAAAATAAATCGGTTTGCAGGTTGACTGTTCAGGATGATTGTTTATGTTGGAAACAACAGTGATCAGAAAATGTCCCACTTCAGCAGCTGAAACAACGTGCCTTGGAAAGTACATTCACCACATTCATATTATCTTTTGTTTAAAAGTTAATAACTTGTAACATGCTTTGGGAAGAGGAATTTGTATCACAGTTTCGGAGTGTCAGTGTTCTGTAGCTGGTTGTCCCTTATGTGACTGATGTGATAAACGCACTAATTGCCTGAGCGAAATTACTCTGAATTGCATATAACTCTATAAACCCTGCCACCAGTCCATATGAGCAGTTAGGATGTTCCGTGCAACTGAACGCTGCCTCTAAAACATTATGGGGTATCCAGCGATTTACTACATTGCGGGCGTTTCCTATCCTGCAATTGTAGCGATCCGTATCCCTAATAAGATACTGGAACTGGTCACTCTATGTATGGTGCCGTCGTCTTCTTGGTTTCGTTCTGGTGCTCTGTTTGTACTTTTACGGAGCACAGATGCTACCTTCGTCTGAAATTTGTTTCCAGAATTGAGGATTCAAGCATCTGAAAATTTTGTTATTCAGCTTCCAGATATTTTCTGTGTGATGGTTTTCTATTTCTTTTGTCAATGAGGTTGGTGCCGATATTACCGTAGTTTCACTTTGCTTGGCCTTCTGAACGACAGTAGTCGCACTTCCAGTTAAAAAGCTTTTAAAACTGACTGGCCAGTAGAGTATCGATACTCAGGTCCGTTTTTCCATAAAACTTTAAACTTTAAGTTATAACTTACGCATTAAATCTGATGATTTCACTACAAGTAAACCTTTCAGCTACTAGACCTCAGATAATGGAAATGATGTTGTTTATGGAGCGATCGACCTTCACCGGTGCGTGAGTTGTGGAAATCAGATGCCCGGTTCTAAACTGTTGGAGAGTCGCCAACCCACAGCTAATTCTGGCTGGAGTGCACGGACAGATTCTGCAAAAATTAAATTACTGCTTTTCACTTCCAAAAAAAAATCATACCCTGCATAACATTGCAAAAACGGTTGTCACTGAGATATTTGCAGCTACCGATAATTCTGTGTTTACTTTTTTTTTCCTCCAAATTTCTTGTAGTTAATTTAGCCGCGATTGTGATTCTATCTCGGGGAAAATGCGGACTCTCCAAATGCATCACCCGTTACCTGGTTGGAATGGCAACAGCGGATCTGATGGTGGTTATAGTTTTCGCTTTAGTGGATCAGACCAACAATAGCTTCATTTATTCCAGGTCCCTGCTCATCACTCCAGTATGCGCTCTGACAAATGTATTTAGGATTATGACGAGGGACTGCTCTGTTTGGTTTACGGTCAGTTTTGCCTTCGATCGGTTCATCGCAATATGTTGTCGAAAGCTCGGGGAACGATACTGCACCGAGAGAACAGCAACAGTGATTATGGTGACCGTGGTTATAGTGAGCTGCGGTAAATGTGTCCCGTATTACTTTGCTGTTGAACCTTACGTCATTATTGACAACATGCCGTGGCGTTGCGCCTTCTCACATGAATACGCTACTTTACCCGTGTGGAAAGGATACGAAATGTTGCATAGCACTGTTACACCTTTGCTACCAATCGGCTTAATTATTGTCTTCAATGGGTTAACAGTCAGACGTATAATTGCGGCAAATAGAGTCCAGAGAGGGCTTCGGAAGAGCAGTATAAACAGAAAGCTACCGATGTGGAAAACCGCAGAAAATCGATGATTTTACTGTTTGCAATTTCAGCTAATTTCAGATTATTTTCGATGACATATGAAGTTCATTCCCTGAAATGGCAATATAGAATTACTATTACCAGGGCAGTTATTTGAGTTCCCCGGTATATATACTACAGCAATTTGGGTTCATGTTGCAAACTCTCAGTGTGTGCACCAATATTTGTATCTATCCACTGACTCAGAGGAAATTGAGACAAGAGCTGAAAAATGGAATGAAGTATGTGTTTACGTTAAATGACAATCTGTGTAGATAACACCGAATCCAATTGCAATTTAGCGGAGTTTTAGAATAAAACAGTTAAAAAAATACATTTAGGTTTGGCAAAGGCAGCCTAACGTTTCAGGACGAAGGATCTCGGCCCAAATAGTCGACAGCGCTTCCCCTATAGATGCTGTCTGGCCTGCTGTGTTCCACCAGTATTTTCTGTGTGTTGCTTGAATTTCCAGGATTTGAAGATTTCCTCGTCCTTAGGTTTGGCAAGTATGTCATGAATTCAAACAATCATGTGCCTGGTGATACTGAAATGGATGAATTCCAAACTATCCCAGAGACTTAACAATCATTCGGGAAAAGGTACCGCAGCATAAATGACAGGACCAGAGGCCACCGGGACAGCGTCATCCACCAGGCCATCAGACTGATTAACTCACGCTGAATGGAGTGTTTTTCGATGTTACATTAACTATAAAATATAATAAACACTAGGGTTGCACATTGCACATTTGTACGAAGACGTAACAAGATTTTATACCTCTTGTATGTGGAGGAAATAAAGTCAATTCAATCTCAAGGGGAGGATTAACGTCAGGACATCTCGGGGTTCAGATTTTTCAAAATACTCCTAGTCGGGTAAAAGAGAGTAAAGGGAAAGCGTTTTAAACACAGGATCACATAGCATCACAGCTGCGGAAAGGTAGGGCACTGTCGTGGGATTGTGTTAATAGCCTGTGAGTGGAACTCAGATGTAGGAAGGGAACAAACACTCGTTTGAGAGTATTCTGTACAGAGCTCCCATCACCACGAAAACAACAGACAAAGACAGTGCAGATCGGGAGATTGATTCTGCACAGCTGTTTATATTAACACGGCTGTTGCCACAGGCAACTTAAACTTCAATGACATTCATCGGCAATTCCTATGTTTAAAAGGTTTAGATGTTACAAAATTTTTCAGGAGGGTTACTTGGCGGGCAGGCGGATTAGCGAGCAGTTCATACTGTGCTAATACTAGAAGGTGAAATGGGTCAGGTAACAAATTTCTCCGCCTGTCAGCATTTCAGAACGATAGAGCACAGCTATCGACATACCTTCTATATAACCAGGAAGGAAAGTCGAATGCTAGTTGGCCTGCCATGTGCCAGGGTCTGGCATGTTTCAGATCGCGTCCAGGATATCCTGCAGTAGGAGGGAGGACAGCCAGAAGTCGAGGTATATATTGGTACCAACGACATAGGTCGGACAACGGAAGAGGCCCTTAAAACAGTTTACAGGGATTTAGGAAGGAATTTGAGAAGCAGGACCACAAAGGTAATAACCTCGGGATTATTGCCTGTGCCACGCAACAGTGAGAATAGGAATAGAGTGAGGTGGAGTATAAATACGTGGCTGAGGGATTGGAGCAGGGGGCAGGGATTCAGTTTTCTGTATAATTGGATCCTCTTTTGGGGCAAGTGTGACCTGTACAAAAAAACAAAACAAACGGATTGCACTTGAATCCCAGTGGGACCAATATCCTGGTGGGGATATTGCTATAGCTACTGAGGAGAGTTTAAACTAGAATTGTTTCTTGTTGGGAATCAAATTGTAGAGACTGGGGGTGAGGAGGTCAGCTCAAAAATAGCGAAAGCTTGTGGACAGTGCGAGAAGGAAGATAGACAGCTCAGATTGAAGGTTTGAGATGTGTCTATTTTAACGCAAGGAGTATTGTGAACAAAGCGGATGATCTTAGAGCGTAGATCAGTACTTGGAGATATGATGTGGTGGCCATTGCAGAGACTTGGGTGTCTTAGGAACAGGATTAGTTACTTGTGCCGGGTTATAGATGTTTCAGAAAGGACAGAGGTGGAGACAAATGAGGTCGAGGCTTGGCACTGTTGATCAGAGTTAGTGACACAGCTGTAGAAAAGGTGGACGCCATGGAAGGATTGTCTATGTGGGTGGAGATCAGGAACAGGAAAGGGTCAATAACATTAATGGGTGTTTTTTAAAGGCCACCTAGTAGTAAAAGGGATATCGAGGAGCAGATAGGGAAACAGATCCTGGAAAGGTGTAATAATAACAGAGTTGTCGTGATGGGAGATTTTAATTTCCCAAATATTAGCTGTAATCTCCCTCAAGCAAAGGATTTAGAAGGGGAGGAGTCTGTTAGGTGTGTTCAGGAAGATTTCTTGACACAATATGTATTGTGAAATAAACCTGTATTGGGAAATGAACCTGGTCAGGTGTCAGATCTCTCAGTGGGAGAGTATTTTGGAGAAGTAATCATAATCCTGTCTCCTTTACAATAGCATTGGCGAGAGATCAGAACAGACAAGTTAGAAAAGTTTTTAGCTGGAGTAAGGGGAATTATGAGGCTAGGCAATGGTACAGATCTACAAGATTATAAGGGTAATAGGAAGGACTTTAAGAAGCAAATTAGGATAGCCAAAAGGCGACAGAGAAAGCCTTGGCTGATAGGAATAAGGAAAAACTCAAGGCATTCTGCAAGTATGTGAAGAGCAAGCGGATAAACCGTGAAAGAATAGGACCTAGCAAGTGTGAAAGTGTGGAAAGTGTGTTTGGAACCGCAGGGAATAGCAGAGGTTGATAATGAATACTTTACTTCTGTATTCACTGTGGAAAAGGATCTTGATGATTGTACTGATGACTTGCAGCAGACTGAAAAGTTTGAGCATGTAGATATTAAGAAAGAGTATGTTCTGGAGGTTTTGGAAAGCATTAAGTTGGATAAGTCGCCGGAACCGGATGAGATGCACCTCAGCCTTTTGTGGGAGGCGATGGTGCAGAATTCTAAACCTCTGGCGATGATCTTTTAATCATCAATGGGGAAGGGAGAGGTTCCGGAGGAATGGAGGGTTGCGGATGTTGTTACTTTATACATGAAAGGGAGTAGAGATAGCCCCCGAAATTAGAGACCAGTGAGTCTTACATCAGTGGTTTACGTTGATGGAGAAGATCCTGAAAGGCCGGATTTATGAACATTTGGAGAGGTATAATATGATGAGGAATAGTCATCATGGATTTCTCAAAGGCAGATCGTGCCTTAAGAGCCAATTGAATTTGTTGTGGATGCGAGTAAAACGGATTGATGAAGGAAGAACAGTAGATGTAGTGCACATGGATTTCAGCAAGCATTTGATAAAGTACCCCCATGCAAGGCTTATTGAGAAAGTAAGGAGGCACGTGATCCAAGGGGACATTGCTTTGTGGATCCAGTACTGGCTTGCCCATAGAAGGCAAAGCGTGCTTGTAGAAAGGTCATATTGAGCATGGACGTTGGTTACCAGTGGGGTGCCTCAGGGATCTGTTCTGGGACCCCTTACTCTTCGTGATCTTTATAAATGACCTGGATGAGGAAGTGGAGGGAAGGGTTAGTAATTTTCCTGATGACACAAAGGTTGGAGGTGTTGTGGATAGTGTGGAAGTCTGTAAGAAGTTACAGTGAGACATTGATAGGATGCAAAACTGGGGTGAGCACTGGCAGATGGAGTTCAACCCCGATAAGTGAGAAGTGGTTCATTTTGGTAGGTCAAATATGATGGCAGTATATAGTATTAATAGTAAGACTCTTTGCAGCGTGGAGGATCAGTGGGATCTTGGGATCCGAGTCCATAGGGCGCTCAATGCACCTGCGCAGTTTAACGATGTGCTTAAGATGGCGTAAGGTGTATTGGCCTTCATCAATCATGGAACTAAGTTTAGGAGCCGAGAGTTAATGTTGCAGCTATATAGGACCCCGGCCAGACCCCACTTGGAGTACTGTGCTCAGTTCTGGTCGCCTCGCTACAAGAAGGATGTGGAAACCATAGAAAGGGTGCAGAGGATATTACAAGGATGTAGCCCGGATTGGGTGCATGTCTTATGAGAATAGGTGGAGTGAAATCGGCCTTTTCTCCCTGAAGCGACGGAGGATGAGAGGTGACCTGATAGAGGTGTATAAGATGCGGACAGTCACTGATTGTGTGGATAGTCAGAGGCTTTTTTTCCCAGGGCGGAAATGGTTGCGACAGGAGGGCACAGGTTTCAGGTAACTGGGGAGTAGGTACAGAGGAGATATCAAGAGTAAGTTTTTTTTAATCAGACAGTGCTTAGTGCGTGGAATGGGCTGCCATCAACGGTGCAGGTGGTGGATATGATAGGGTCTTTTAAAAACTTTTGGATAAGTACATGGAGCTTAGCAAGGCTGAGTGCTGCAGTTAAGCCTAATATTTACTAAGGTATGGACTTATCCGGCACAACTTTGAAACACTGGATATCAAATGAAGTGTCTGCAGCCGATAGGAAAGTTGTTGGTCTAACATCCCCATTCACAGAGAATTAATAACAGGCGCTGGATTTGAAGCAGGAGGATTGTGATGGACTTGGCGACGCAGATCCGTATGGATATGACGATGAAAGTCAGCCTATTTGCAAACATCTCCTGCCAGCAAACAGCCAAAGAACCCAATACTCTTGTCACTACTTCGACTCCCTTCCCCATTTGGGACCACAGCGAAGTCACGATGAACGAAAAAAGAGGGGCAGGAATCGGAATTAAAAATATAACATGCACTACACACTTTGTACTTCATCATCTGAGAGGTATTTATCAGGATACTGGGACATTACTGCCCGCGGGTAAGCATAGTGAGCTGTTACAGGCAACTGATCACCAGCGAGTAGTGTAATGTCTGGGCACGGCAGAGGAAAGCAAATTGATAGGACTGTGTTCCCATGCGACAAACATCAAAAGACCGCAACACACAGCAGTTTTATAAAGCCTGAGAACTACATTTGTCACATTCGACTTTTCCGAAAATATTAGGATAGTGGACTAAGTGAGGAATTCATGAATCCGTTAAGTTACTTCTGGGCGTTAGAAATTTATACTTCTAGACGCGCTAATCAAATGTAACCATACCAGCGGCAAGCAGAAAAACCAAATAACTTAAGAAATGGGAACAGGTGTAGGGCATTTGGCCCATCGAAACTGCTCCACGATTTAATGTGGTCATGGCCAATATTTCCACCTACCTGTCTTTCCCTATAGCCCTTAATTCCCCTACTTTGCAAAAAATTATCCGACCTTGTCTTAAATATATTTACGTGGCTGGCCTAAGGTGTTCATTGTGCAGAAAGTTCTGCTGATTCACCATTCTCTGAGAAAACATTTCCTCCTTATCTCTGTCCAAAATCTATATTACCGTATCTTCAGGCTATGTCTCCTATTTTCTGATTTCATCTATCAGTGGAAACAACTTTCTAGCCTCTAACTTATCAATCCATTTCATAGTTTCATACGTTTCTATAGCGTGTAACCCAGGCCACATCCTTCAAAAGATCTCAGAAAAGGAAGAAAAATGCATTTAAGTTAGAAATAGAGCTGAGTCAGAAAATGCAAGGAAACAACTTTCCATTAGTCGCTGTCATCCTAAGATTATAAGGGAGGTAACACACTAAAGGTACCTTCACTGGTACGTTCACTCCATCATTACGGCAGTAAAGTCCATAATTCCGGAATGAGGGGTGCGTGTGGCCAAGGTACCAGTACAGTGTACGGGTCTGTTAATTTAACGATGCTGATGGGGTTATTAAACATGGTAATATACAACAAATTGTTTATTTGATCTCAATCCTATCTTTGTAAGTCGTTGGAGATTTGGTGATGTTGTGACATCATATTTTAGATATGTTGAATATAATTTGCGAATGATGCATAACTTCTAGCGTCCATTTGCTTTATACTCGAATGTATTCTTTAATAGTGTATGATTCCTATTATAGATTTTTTGTTAACTGTTCAACACTTAAAGGTTCTGCGGTAGTTTAACATGGGAACACATTGAGAATGTAAAATATTGCACAAGAACTGGATATTTCTGAGTTCACTTGAAAGATAAACCGAGGTAATGCGTGCGTGAATGACGGAAGGCAGTCATGTGATCGTTAATATTGTATTGAAAGGATGTTTGAATTAATCGTTTCTTTTACAAGAGGATCTCACTGTCTGTAAAGGTCTGCTACATTGTTTGAAATAAATTTGCAGGAACATTTGAATATCAGAAACTGCTTCTTTTTCCAAAATTGTATAAAGTCTTAGTGTATGGGTCCGCAGTCACCCACATCTGGTTTCCCTTTGTTCTTTAGATTATTTGGTAATTATTTTCGCGCTAGGGTTTAACTGTTTATTCTATATACGTCAGTTACCAGTGACAGAGGTTTGAAAGAAGAAACGTTGGAGCTTAGAATATTGTTTTGCCATACCTGCGTATTTCGATTGCGTTCCTGTATTTGTTTGCTGCCGTATTGATTTCAGAGGGAGACCCCGATTCCACACTGGCCATGTGAAATCCACGTTAAATAGATCGAGATATAACTGTATCTATTCCGGGTACGATAAAGCCGCTGTTAAAAGGTACATTGACATAAAACAAATTCGTGTTTACTTGAATTGGAAATTTGAATTTCGCTTTCTGGAGGCTGGTTCATTTGGAACGTAATAAAGGATGCTGCTGAATATTTTGAAATGCTGATCTTGAGGCGCAGGGTTCCATTGGAAAAATAAAATGTTTGGTTGTAACAGTAGCATCTGCCTTTAATAAGTAAACATGACTTCAGTTTAGATAGTGTGCGGTTTCAGTCTCAATTTAGCAGTTTGTTTTCAAAATCAGCCCTACCTCAGTAAATTATCCAGTCCTTCAGTATGGTCAAATTAAAGTCTGTCTGCCAGAGCACGACAATAGCAGAGTCCAGATGTAGTTGTAAAGTGTACTGGAGATTCTCCCTTACGTGTGGGACATCACTATCACTGTCCTCCAGGCAGAGTTCAATCCGTCCACTACCTCATCGGCCTTCTCTTGGTCAGCCAGTTCTGAATCTATGCAGACAGGTTTCACTAGATCCCAGGTCACCTGACTTTCTGAAAGTTTGCAACACAGGGAACCCAGTCTAACACCTTACAAAATTAATATACTCCACATCGACTCTTCTGCCTCATCTGCCTATTTTTCACTTTTTAATCGAATTTATTCTGGCTCATAAGGGGCACAAAACCATGCCGACTATCACCAACCAGAATACGGTTCTCCAGAAATACCGCCTCTAAAAAGCCTTTCCAATACCTTGCTCTCTACTGACTGAAGACTCTCTGGCCTGTAATTCTGAGATCTATCATATTACATTTCTTGAACAAATCTCCAATCTCCAATCTCCAATCCTCCCGTACTACTTCTGTGGCCAGTGATGATGCAAATATCATGTCCAAAGCCCCAGCAATATCTCCGCTGGCTTTCTCCAATTACCTGGATATCATACCTTCTAGCACCGGGAAATGGTTTACATTCATGTATTCCCAGTTTCCAGTTCGTAATTCTAAGCGTCTGCATGCCTCAGCACACCTGCCTTTTTTCGCTGTATCCACTTTCATCAAGGTCTACCTCACTGATGAATCCATAGCAAAGGACTTCCACTTCCTCATAGCACTCCAGAGTGTCACGTACCCCGTGACCGGGTTAAAGAACCAGCAGAAATGGAAAACACTCTGGAGTCTGCTATTACTATAAACTAATAGTTTAATAGTGGTTATTAGTAAATAGGCAGTACAGTAATATAAATGCAAATATATTAAACAGGTTAGTATATATGTGTGTGTGTGTGTGTGTGCGGAAATAGAAACAACACTAGGCTCTTTCAAACCCAAGAGTAAATGGGTAAGTCTTACGATGATGAAGAAAGTTCAGTTCAGTTTGAGGTAGTTAGTTGAGTAACGTTGGAGAGAGAGAGAGAGAGAGAGAGAGAG